>NW_006400034.1:1238941-1310326 GCF_000299155.1 Elephantulus edwardii
TATTATAAATATCAAAGAAATTATATATCTATCCTGGGATGGGAAAGATGAGGGAGGGTTATGCAAAGAGGGGGGTTCTTCTCTTCCCTTTCCTCAGACAAGCAGGAGAAAGGGAAGAAGTTGACCTGCCCGTGGTTCCCTCTCTCCTGTCCCAGCTCCTAAGGAACTAGCACCCCCTGATGTTGGTGCTAAGAGATCAGGCACAAAGCCCAGGAGAGGAGGAGCCTGGGAACTCAGAGGGCAGGACTTGGAGAGAAAATTTGTTTTCTAGGCTCATTGGCACTTATGCCTCTTCAGAAAAGGGGTGATAGCCCCCTGACAGTGGTGGGGGAAGGAACTAGACTGAGTCATTCTCCCTTTTTGGGGAAGGGGTTTAGGGTGGGTTTCAACTAGCCCCTCAAAGCCTTCCCTAGTTCAGTTAGCATTATTTTTAAATCCAAGGCCGGGAGAGAAGAATCCAAAAAGCAATATTTTTCATCACATGCCAAAAACTGGGGCTAGAGGCAGAGTGGCAGGCCTAGGCCCCTCCACTTGTCTCCTGGGGGCTACCCCTCAGCCCACCTCAGTATGGTGCCGGGTAGAGGGGACACCTGGGTTCTAACCTCTAAATTGGGGAGACCCCAGCCTCTAGACAGAGGCCCTTTTTCTTTTTTATTCTGATTAGCCATTTTAAACCAACAAGGAATAAAAAGAAACCCTGATCTAACCAGCTGCCCTGCCTTGTGTTCTTCTGTCTGGTTACGGCTGGGCAAAGGATCTCTGGTCCGGTGATAGAGCAGACCGCACAAGCTTCTCCGGTCCAAAGTGCACTTCAGGCAGCATGGTCCTGAATGAACCACTTTAAAAGTCCGTTTTTATTTGGATGACTTACTCAAAATGATAGGAAACTCTTTCATTCACCAGAGCTGGTAATTTCAAAGATTAGAGAATGTTTGATTTGTGACCAAGTTGTTCCCAAATAATAGACTTATATTTGTAAAGTACAGGTCATTTTTTGTAGTAGCTACAGGTGAGATGGTGAAAGTTCAAAGTAAGAAAGCAGGTTGACATTGCAATTGTGGTCTCATCATGAACTTTTAAAGGTGCCTTTTCAGATATTGTAATACAATTCTGTAAACTGGACAGATTTTTTACTTTTTCATTCCACCAGCTGTTCTGTGGGGAAAAGGACAGTCTCCTCCTGTGTGATTTTACTGCCTCTGCAAACCCTGCTGGAGGGTCAGCTCAGAGTTGGTTCTGACTCAACAGTAAAATCCCCCAGCATAATTGAGGTTTCTCACCTTGGGTGAAATACTAGATAAAATCAACTGAAAGAGTAGTGGCTTGCATGCACAGCTCTAAGAACAACTCTGGCTCGATACTGCTGTCAGGTTTGAAGTCATTTTTTGATGACTTCAGGCAGCATGGTCCTGAACGAACCACTTAAAGAGAGTCTGTTTTTATTTGGATGACTTACTCAGAAACTGATGGGAAACTCATTCACCAAAGCTGGTGATTAGAGAATGTTTAGGAGTAAACATTAGAGAATGTTTAGGAGTGTTTTTACCTGTTAGGCCAAGTAGTTCATGGTCTTGAGCAGGAGGTGCATCAAAGCCCTTTAAAATAGACTCTGCTTACTGTAGGTTCACATCAGTTGGCCACAGGCTTCAGGCCTTGCTGAAATGCACTAGCAACTCTGGGTGCTATTTCACATTGCTTTTTGTTTCACCCCATTGGCCTAGAACACACAGCTGAGCCTGGATCCTTGGGTGAAGCTGTAATTTTCACTGTAATTATGAGATTGTTCTTTTTCAGCTGTGGGCAGGTATTACAAGTCCTCTCTCATCCTGATGGGACAGCTTTTGGATCATGTCTCCAAACTCATTTTGGTTGTTTCCTTGCCTTCTAATGACAAGACCCAAAGCCCTTCTTCAGATCTGAGCAATGCCTGAACTGAAATGCTCATTCTTACAGAAAGGCACTTAAACTCTAATAGATAGCCACACTTTGACCAGTTTTAAAAAATGGCTTTCGTTCCCCCCCTTCCTCCTTTTTCAAGAAAGAAAACAAACCTGAACAAATATCAAATCATACAGACTACAAGAGATGAAACAAAAGTTCCTGGAAGAGTAGATGTCTCTTGAGAGTGAGCAATGCTGAGCCTTTTCTAACATGACAACCTCAACTGAGTGCAGCAGGTGCTGACTTGGGCCCCCTCTAGAAGTGGACACTCTCAGCAGAGCTGGAGGGCCTGGCAGGTTCAATACAGCAAGAAAGGCCATCCTGGCACAGTCCAGTGGTCCTGTTAGCGAAGGCTGCTGCTGCTGCTGGCCTGGGAGCTGCCCATACCTGGGTGGTCTGGACTGTGTCGATTCTGGGGAAGACAAGAGAGTAATTAAGAGCTAGAAGAATGGGAATCCTAGCACACTTAATTGTGTGGTCACAGGAAATCCAAGAAGCAGGTGACCAAATAAAACCAGAGACGACCACGAAGTGTAAAATCAGGAAAGGAAAGTGTCAGGGATGTATCTTTTCTCTGCATCAATTCAATCTGTGTTGAGCAAATCATTCAAGGAATGAACACTATGACAAAGAATATGGCACCAGGATGGGCAGACAAATCATCAGCAATCTGTGTTTTGCAGAAGAGAACCTTGCTTGCAGAAAATGAAGATCTGACTTGAAACACTGACTGTAGAAAAATCAGACAACAGCCTTCAATAGGGATCACACATCAACGTAAAACTACTCTCCGGGCACCAAAAATATCATGATACACGGAAGCTGTCAATGACTTCATTTTTCTTGGAACAATTAATACATGGTAATAACAGTCAAGAAATCAAAAGCCAGTTGCACTGGGAAAGGCCGCTATTGAAGACCTCTCCAAAGTGCTAAAGTGCATGTTACCAAGACTAATCTTGCACCTGATATTAGGCACAGTATTTTCAATTGCTTCCTATGCATCTAAAATTGGACAGGGAATAAGGAGGCCCAAATCAGTGCCTCTGAATTTTGTTGGTAAAGAGAAGCAAATCTTGAAGGTATTGCAAGCAGGTTTCATTTAGATGGAAGGATGATAAAATTTAGTCTCGCATACTATGGGCATGTTTTAAGGAAGAGCTAGTCCTTGGAAAAAGACATCATATTGAGAAAGGTAAAGGGGTCAGAGAAAGAGCAAGATCCTCAATGAGGGGGCCCAAAACAGTGACTCTGTCAACGGGTTTGAATATGATGCTGATAGGAAGATAGGGCTGTTGATCGGATCTGTTCTTCAGCCCCCAAGAATAGGGGCTTTCCAGTGACGTAGCTTAGGCTGCTGTTATGACAACCAGGCATATCAATCATTCCTGGCAGGACTGCTCTGAGTAGTAGTTGACTTAATGGCACCTAACCCTTCCCTGGACCTTCAGGTCCAACTTGAAGTAAAGGCCTTGAACTCTACTTGGGACACAGGGAGCCTTCACTGGGCTGCAATAATGAGCTCCTTCCCTACCTTCTTTTTCTTCTTCTCTTTCTTCTTTCTTTTCCGCTCAGGATCCTCCTCTTTTTTCTTCTTCTTCTTTTT
This sequence comes from Elephantulus edwardii, assembly GCF_000299155.1. Classification (NCBI taxonomy): domain Eukaryota; kingdom Metazoa; phylum Chordata; class Mammalia; order Macroscelidea; family Macroscelididae; genus Elephantulus; species Elephantulus edwardii. The sequence continues at coordinate 1,242,489 of NW_006400034.1, forward strand.
GTGATCTGAATCGGATGGTGTTTCTGTAGGAGACAATAGGTGCCCATCACCCACAGCTCAAAATTCTCTTACTGCTACCAAAACCCATGTCTGGGGCAAGTGCTTTTCTCTAAATTGCCAGGAAGGTTACAGAGCTGCTGTTCCAGCCCATCCCAAGTCCCAGCTTGCCCAACAGACCCCAGTATACTAGTTTCTTCAGGAGATTTTGGGAGCCCAGGAATCTGTATGGAACTTAACAGAGGTTACCTCTGTAAGGTTGAGCCAGGTTCAGGTCAGGTGTGCTGGCTTTAACTAAAGTCTCCCCTTCTTACCTGGGGGGACAGGATCCTGGGTACGGCTCTGTTTATGTTTGTGTTTATTCTTCTTCTTGGGAGGCTGAATATGCATCAGGCGACACTGCTCCGGCAACTGAAGAAACCACAGGAAGGTTCAGGTAAGTACAGGCGAGGAATTCTGCTCCCATCTGTCCTGCTCAGTCAGTTATGAACAGAAAAAAAACATCCTTTAAGCTTCCCCATTTGTTGTCTCCCTCAGAGGGGACTCACCGGGCCAGTATGGAGGCGAAAGCCAGCCAGCAAGGTCCCTGTGATAGGATTAAAAGAGCCACTAAGAATTGGGGGCTTTTCAATGAGGGAGCGGAGGCTGCTGTTATCATGGGAACCAGGCAGGTCAATCATTCCTGGAAGGTCAGGCAGGAAATTACTTAGCTTCTCCTTCACCTTCTTCCCACAGAATTTGTTATAGGCATGTTCCAGGTTGTAGTGTGTGATCAGATTGGTACTGCCTGTCAGCTCTGTGTTGCCTGGAGGACATGGAGAAGAACAGTAAGATCAGTTCAATGGTCAAGAACCAAAGGAAAAGTGAAAGATTATTTTTTAGAACCAAAATAAAGACTTGGAATTATAAAATGAAAAAATTTTAAAGTTAAAAAATGACCAAGCCAAAATAAGCATTAACTTATATATGATAAACTCTGAAAACAGAATACAGGCAGTCCCTGGGTACGGACATCCCGTAATTGAGAATCAGACTCCAACCTTCATAAAGCTGATTTACATTGGGGAGTGGGGAATAAAAAGGCTCTGGTGGCCTACTGGCAAGAAACTGCACTGCAATCTCAAAGGCATGCGGCTCGAGGCCCCCAGCTGCTCCACGGGAGAAGGATGGGCAGTCTGATAACTGCCTCTGAAAACCCGCTGGCGGGTCAGTACAAAACAAACGGGCGCTATCATGCACATCAAAACATCGCAATTGCTGTACTATCACATTGTAGCGTAGCTGGTGACTTCGTCCACAGGGAGTTTCACTGCTCACCTGAAGACGTCTCTCTTGCTGTTGTCCACCTTAGGGCAAAGATGGGTAATATCTCCTGTGATTTACAGCCTCAGAAATCCAATGGAAGGTCAGCTATGAGTCAGTTCCAACTTGACAGTAATGTGTTTTAATGAGAATTATGTTACAGCTGTTTAGTGTTACTTGGAAGCATTTTTTAATGCTTGTAGTCCGAGGACTGCCTGGAATACTTTAGAATGGTTGACTGGGATGGTAAAGTGGAAGAGTTAGCAACGATCCAAATAGGGCAGAGAGGGGAAACTGCTGCAGGCCAAAGGGAAGGCTGGTAGTTAGCACTTCCTCTGTGCTCCCCACTATTCTGACTGCTTTCACAAAGCACACTAGTGAGAAATCAATCATGTTCTCTGACAGGTGGTGGTGGTAAGTGCCTTCCAATTGTAGACAACTCAGCAACCCTATGAATAAAAGTCTTGAACACGAAAACCTTTCATCTTCAAGTTTACAGAGTTTCTGGAGGCAAGCTATTTTGGAAGTGGATGCCACCCCTACTTCCAAGCTGGTTTTATTCAGGAGCTTCACAAAAACTGTTCCACTCATCTTCCAAGACTGGAGAGTAGCTCCAGACTGGCGGCCAAATCCAATCAGCTCACACCCAGTTGTGAGAAACAGCCACACCCCAGTCTCAACCCGAAACCAGACAACACACCTTTGCAGAATCCAGCCATTCCGCTCATCTTCCCAGACTGACGACAGGACCAGGGGAAAAGTACAACTTAGATGCAACCAAGAGTAAAATATGGCCCAGTGGCTGGAAGGTCTTGCCAAAGACCTATTTTTTTTCACTAGCAAGCAACCTTAATTATCTTTACAAAGGAAAACAGTTGCCTAACACTTGTTACCAACATTCTTCTTCCTCATGATATCTATGCTTTCCTCTCGTTCTCTAAACTTACAGTGCTGTGTGGAAGCTGACACACAACTGACCCTTTCATGGGGTTTTTTTTTAAAGAGTAAAGGGAGCTCTGGTGGCCTAGTGGCAAGACGCTGCACTGCAATCCCAGAGGTACACAGTTCAAATCCACCAGATGCTCTGCTGGAGAAGGAGGGGGCAATCTCCTCCTGTACCAGTCAGATCCGATTTGACGGTACACGTAAAAATAATACAGTAAAAATAAAAAAAAAAGTAATAACTTGTTAGGAGCCTCTGTTCCCTATCCTCGCTGTTGTTAGGCCACTTCTACTGTTTGCAGGTCTTGTGCACTAGTCCTGGGAAGAGTGGTGAGGGCAGCAGAGCAGTGTGCCGTACGATCTGCCCAATAAAGTGGCCAAAAACGCTCTTCCTACAGCCTGGACACAGGCAGCTCCAGCTCCTCACAGTGTCTTCACAGGGCCACCTTCTCCATCTCCTTCTGCTCATAATTCTGTAAAAGGTGGCGTCACTCTGGAGAGGCCTGCTGCAGACACTCACTCACCAGTCAGCTGCATCTGTTGTCCTGGATGTCAGTGCCAACCTTGCCTGTTACACCAAAAGGATCAACGTAGTCACCCTGAATCTGAAAGAATGCCACCACCTCCAGTAGGACCTTGCTGGCTTTGGTGTGCTCCTCCCCACTGACCCTGCCATATACATAGCAGCTAAAGGAAGGGAAAAGGAGCGAAAAGCTGTCTTGTACTCGACAATGGATTTTTTAAAAAAAATTTTATACTGGTTTACATTCAACGTTCATATATATTTTCACACCAGACCTTTCCTTTCCTTTCTAATTCCTCCCTCCACCCATCAAATTGTGACTCTATATTTAAGTCCCATCCTCTCGGATCCTCCTACTCATTCACTGATAATGGTCTTATACAGTATTTGTCTTTGAGATTTAGTTCACTTAGCATAATGCTCTCCAGTCCCTCCCACGGTAGACAGTAATTTTAAAAAAATCATTGCTCCTGTGTGCTGCATAATCTTCCACTGTGTGTATGTACCATAATTTCTCAATCCATTTCATCGTGGTTGGGCATTTGGGCTGTTTCTATGTTCTTGCAATGGTGAATAATGCTGCTTTGAACATTGGTGTACTCAACAATGGATTTTTACTTTTTTTCAATCAATCTGCTAAGATCCACCTTGCCTTGGGAGATCAGTGATGAGGTCCAGGATCTGCCTGATCTCTGTCAGCTCCATCAAGTCAGAGAACGGGCTGCTCAGAGCAGTACAGCTTTAGAAGGCGGTAGATATATGTGATTCCAGCAGTGCTGATGACTAATGGCATCCTAACCTATGCCTCACTGTGTGTGACAGCAGCAGACTGCTGGCCTGAGGCAAGGGATGAACCCATGAGGTGGTCTCATTCAAGGAAGAAAGCCTGGAGCAGCTCCACACACCAGCCCATCCTCAGGGCCGACTATCAGCATCCTGCTTCCTGGACTCCACCAACTTGGGGACACTGTGAAACCTTGGTTCCATCTGGCTCCAGTGCCATTGCACTCCAGGACCTTCAATGGCGTCTCCCATCTCTGGGGGCCTCAGACATCAGTCACACACTGAGAATCTGAGAGAAGTGATGGATGAAATCCTGCTTTGCTTGGGCATAAGCCTCTGATTTCTGGTCTCTGATCATTCAGAGGGAGGAGCAGAGTGCTCTGTTCTTGGACATGGTTCTTACTTGGTCTCTAGTGGGTTCTAAGGCTGTAAATTACATGGGAGGAGGCTCTTAAGTTTCTCCTGAGGAGCTTCTGGTGGATTCCAACTGCTAAAGAGGTGGGTATAGCCTTTGAGTGGGCAGCTCCACTCCCTGTGGACTACACCACTAGACAATCCTTTAACATAAGAATAATCATGGTGTTTTGGGGGTTTTTTTAACGATTTTTGAGGATAACTTTTCCTGTTTTCTTAAACTTTATTTTATCATTTGTGTGTACCATCAAATCAGATCTGACTGGTACAGGAAGAGATTTGCCCCTCCTTTTCCAGCAGAGCACCTGGTGGATTCGATCTACATACCTCTGGGATTGCAGTGCAGCTCCCTGCCACTAGGCCACCAGACCTCTAAGAATAATCATGTTTTGATGTGCAATGCAAAAGAGCACCCACTTGTTTTTAGGAAAGCTGTTATTTTTTTTTTAAATATAAATCAGCTTTATGGGGTTTGGTTCATAATTACAGGACATCTATATTCAGGGACCACTTGTATTTTCATATTTTATCATATATAAATTAATGCTTGTGCTGTCATTTTTTTAAACTTTATATTTTTAACTTTATAATTTTCACTTAACTGTCAGTTTTCCTCTAATCCTGATGCCTCATCGTTCTTCATACTGTCCATCTTCTCAAATGATGTGTTCCGTATGCAGACTGAAGATGTGTGCAGAAAGAACACAACCCTGACCCACGCCTTTCCTGATTTTAAGCCATGCAGTGGTTTCTTGTTCCGCATACAGGGAAGTAGGCTGTGAACTTCAAAATATTGCAGCAAGCTCAAACCCTGGGACCATTTTTACCTACCGCTGTTAAGTCAAATACAACTCAGAAGGATCCTTTATCAGGTTTCCAAGGGAGTAAATCTCTACAGGTTAAAACTGTCCATCTTTCTCCTACAGAATGGTTGGTGGATCTTAAACGGTCTACCTTTCCGTAAACAGTAGGCCACCAGAGATCCTTGGCTCATTTTCAAGCCATAAACCACCGCCAGAGACAGAACCTAGATACACTGTGAAAAGTGGCCCGAGGGACGCATGACCCTGAGAATTCATGTCACGCTAGGGTTTGCAGTCGGTCGGGGTCCTTAGTCCTTACAGCACTGATCTGCACACAGGAGGCCTCCAGGGCCTCCTAGCCATGCCCAACAGCCCCTCTCGAGAAACCCACTGGCTGCTTTCGGCCACACCACTAACTTACCGGGCAGTTCCCGCATCAGGTAGAAGGGGCCACAACCGGCCCCAGACTTGTCCGAACCAGTCGGGGCTGTGGTCGCGGAGGAAGGAGCGGCAGTGCCGGGTCCTCCGCCCGGAGGAGGCGGAGGAGGGGGTGGAGGTTTGCCTGGGCCGAAGCCGAGGGCAGCTGGTGGCGGTGGTGGATCAGCCTGAGCGCCAAAGAGCGCAGTAAAATTCTCCATCGTCTCTTCTTCCCCGGCGGTGCTGCGTTACAGGCTGGAGACGGTTTTCATTGGTCAATCCTCTCAAGGGGCATCGCCCCTCCACCTCCAGGAGTCGCTTGACATTGGATGCCACAAGCCCCGTCTTCCTTTTTCCGGTAACTACTTCCGTCGCCTTATGCTAACGTATAGGAAGTGCTACGTATATTATTATGCTCTGATATCTCCACCCACCATGTTTGCATACCGGATAATATAAGTGGAGTGAACGCCAGCTAGAATTACCAATACAGCATCAGATTACGTTTTCCGTCCTACCGTCGTGAGCAGTGGAGAACTGTTTCCGGGTGAACGGAGGTCACATCGGAGGCTCGGGCCCAATAGGATTTCAGCGATTTAAGGAACCCGCCGGAGAGACCGCCGTGAGCTGCTGTTGCCCCGAGTGGCGAAAAGATGGCGGTCCTGGCCCCTTTGATTGCACTGCTGTACTCCGTGCCTCGGATGTCACGATGGTTGGCCCAACCTTACTACCTCCTGTCAGCCCTTCTCTCTGCCTCTTTCTTACTCGTGAGAAAGCTGCCGCCGCTCTGCAACGGTCTTCCCACGCAACGCGAAGACGGCAATTCCTGTGACTTTGACTGGGTGAGCGACCCCCCAGCTGGGGATCCCGTGACCTTGAAAATGCCTGCTCTGGCGGGAGTCCCAGGGTTCACCTTTCCGAGGACATCTCATGTCCCTAAGTCTTTAAGGGGTTAAGCGTAGGGCCCGGACTGTCATTGAGATGGATAGGAGTGACCGCCTCGGGCATGCAAGGCCGGCTGGTGAGAGAGCCTGACCAGCAACCCAGGGTCTAATGACCCGGGGCTCCGATTGCTTCCCTCTCACTAGTCACATTCGTTCACAGCCTTGCTCAAGCTCGAGTAACCTTTTATATGGCATTTAACAGGCTCTGCGGGCGCGGCGGGGGCTCGGCTGTCTGCCAAGCCGTAAATCCCCATTGCTGGGGGCGGTAGCGACGCCTGGGGGCTTCCAGCCGTCATAAACCTTTTGTTATCAGCTCTGTGTGCCCTTCCCAAAGGATGGAAAAGGCTTGTAAGGTGAAGAATACCTGTAAAGATTGCAGCCTACAAAACCCTGAGGGGCTGTTCTGCTCTGTCATGTTTGCTTGCTGTTGATTCTGCAGCTCCTAACAACGGCAGACTAGGTACCAGGCACTGTGCTGAGGCCAGTGGATGCAGGGACAAACCTGTTAGGCATATGGTAAAAGGACAGAAGCACGTTTTAAAGAAGTCTGTTGAAAGCCTCTCGCTGTGCTTTTTGAATGGGAGTGGAGGGATTTCATGGGAAAATGAGATGAAGCCTTTTGCGCCTGGTGGTAAAGCCATGAGAAATATCATCTTGAATTTTGATGTTTTTTTTTTTCCCCGATTGGGACTTGTACCAGACCCCATTCCAGTTATTTTCCCTGCCTCTCCTTTCATTTACATACTTCCTCTGCCCTGCCTGAAACAGTATTACTAGTTAGTTCAGCTTTATTGTACTGTTTCGGAAGATTCTGTTTGTATCTGATATCAATTATAAGGAATCCTGGTGGGATGGGAGCTTAAGTGTTGACTTCCTGACTAAAAGATTGGCAGTTCAAACCCACCAAAAGCTCCAGGGAAGAAAGATGGCATGGTCTTCTCCTATTAGGATTTACAACCCAATGGGGAATTGCCAGGAGTTGGAATAACTTGACACCAGTGGGTTTAGGGGGACTTTTAGGGAGAAAGGGTGAAAAAAAAAGAAAAGAAAAAAAGACTTAAGGATATTAGAATAGTGGTAAAGATTTTAATAAAGATACTGTTTTTAGTTGCCATCCGGTTAATGGATTCTGAATGACCTTGTAGGATCCATTAGAAACTGCCCTGTTTGGTTTCCGGAGCTGCTGTCTTTGTGGAAGCGGAATGCCTCATTCTTCTCTCAAATGCCTCATTCTTCTCTCGTGGAGCAGCAGGGGGGTCCAAACCCAACCTGACTTTACTGTCAGCACTTAACCACCATCACATCAGGGCCCTTGAGGGACTCCTTGGGTGGGTTCTAACCACCCACCACTGGGCTAGTTGTCAGGTACTTAAATGCTTGTACTTTCTGCTCCTTTCCCCAAACACAAACAACCCTTTGTTTGGTTAATTTCTCTATAGAGTGTTATCTGATAATAACAGAATACTAGAAGGTTTCATGTTTTATTGTTATTTTGATTCTTCCCCTGCTCCCCAATTACTTGACTGTAATAGCTGGGTTTTATTTTCCAGAAGTCCTGTTTCACTAGTTTTTCTTGGTAATAGGGATGCCACATTATTAGCGTAAATAATGTTAGTGGTGCAATGTACTACAGAATACACCACCAGAAATAATGCTAGCAGCATTAACAGGTAAACACTAACATTTCAGTGACTTAACAGAATAAAAGTTTATTAAAAAAAAAGAAAGACTCAAGCAGTTATTTTGCCTTTCCTGTACATCATGTCTTTTAAAGGGACTCTGGTGATGTAGTCTCTGGCGAGTTGCGTTGTTAAGTCAAAAGCTATGTATCTCTGGCAGGAGAAGGATAGGCAGTCTCCTTGACGATGGGTCAGCCGACTCAATCAAAGAATTTGAGTTAATAAATGCCGAAAGTATGATAGAATTTTAAGAATCATTTTAGTAGTCCTTTGCTGAGCTAATAAACAATAAATCTAAGCTGTAGTTAGATGGTTTCACACACATAGTTGCTGAAGTGATACAGCTCCTAGGATGTATTTTTGTGAAAAACATTAGAATTTTATTAAAGTCTCTCTATCTCATTTCCACATTATAAGAAATATGGAAGACCCTCTGTCTTAGAGGATTGTTGTGAGTTGGCTTGACTCAAAGGAAATTAGTCTGGTTTATCATATATACATGGGGCTCTCTGGTGGTGCAGTGGTTAACTGTTCAACTGCTCATCAGAAGGTTGGCAGTTTGAACTCACCATCTGCTCTGCAGGAGAAACATGTGGCAGACAGCTTTCCTAAAGATTACAGCCTTGGAAGCTACAGAGTGGTTTTGCTCTGCTCTGCGAGTTGAAGTTGACTCTGTGACAACAGAGTTGTTGTATACCCATGCTCCTTTTGGGAAATAGCTTGTTCATTTCTTTGTCTTGTTTGTTGTCTGCCTATGTGCTCACATAGGTAGAACTTACATTTTAGAAGATCCTGAAAAGGACCTTAAAAGGCTCTGAACGGCTCCCTTCAGCTTTAGAATTAGAGCAGAGATGCACATTTTATCACTGTGAATGTTGTGTGGAGAGGAATGGGTCAGGTAAAACTGACAAACACAATAGACGAATATCAATGGTATATAAAGTTTCTGTAGAAAAAGCTTACCAAGAGTCACACTGAGTTAATTAACATCGTATCTTAACTTCATATTTTGTATCATGCTTTCATATCTATGATCTCATTTAATCCTCATAATAAGTGGCATTTGAAATACATGCTGTTCAGTTGAAGAAACCACAAGTCCACATCTCGGAGGTTGAGTGACTTGGTGAAAGGAAACCAGGCAGGTGGTGTGGGGTGGGGGGGGTGGCCCACCTGCCTGGGGCTTTTCCCACTTCATCTGTTGACTCCAGCCCTTGTTGTCCCTCGCAGTTGAGGTCTCTGCCGGGTTTTGAGGTCTCTCTCTGCCGGGTTTCGAGGTCTCTGCAGGTTTTCAGGTCTCTGCCAAGTTTCAAGTCTCTGCTGGGTTTTACTCTGCATGAGTCTCCCTTGTCCTTTGATCAGTCTCCTCCCTTGACATTTCTGTTGTCTTGATTCTGTTGCAGAGGGAAATCGAGATCCTGATGTTTCTCAGTGCCATAGTGATGATGAAGAACCGTAGAGCCAGTGAGTGGCCTGCAGCGTGGGACGGCAGGAGGGGCTTGCATTTGTGCATGGAGAGGGGTGTCATTTGGAGAACTCATTTCATGCCAGGGGTCCATTTGATTGTGGGTTCCCCAAGCCTCTGGGGACTGCCCCTGGAGGAAGGACAGATAGCCGGGTCCAGGTGCCTGCCGCTTAATCTGACCTGTAACATCTCTGTTGCAGTTACGGTGGAGCAACACATAGGCAACATCTTCATGTTCAGCAAAGTGGCCAACGTGCTTCTTTTCTTCCGCCTGGATATTCGCATGGGTCTGCTTTACATCACGCTCTGCATAGGTGAGGAGCCTGCCTTTCCTTGGATCCTTTGCAAGACTATGTTGGATAGAGGCTTGATTAGAGGAGCCAGATTCTATTCCCAAACAAGTTTCTTCACGCCCTTGCATTTTGCACCTAATTAATGATGTGTGTAGCTTAGATGTCTAGAGTCCGCAAAGTATGTATTCTTTGGTAGCTGAAATTTGTGAGTCGGTTTGGAAGTAAACCCTCTGGCAAGACTATGTTGGATAGAGGCTTGATTAGAGGAGCCAGATTCTATTCCCAAACAAGTTTCTTCACGCCCTTGCATTTTGCACCTAATTAATGATGTGTGTAGCTTAGATGTCTAGAGTCCGCAAAGTATGTATTCTTTGGTAGCTGAAATTTGTGAGTCGGTTTGGAAGTAAACCCTCTGCCTGAGGCCTTGTATGTCCTCTCTTACATCTTCTTTCTGTGTCAAGTGTTCTTGATGACGTGCAAACCACCCTTGTACATGGGCCCTGAGTACATCAAGTACTTCAACGATAAAACCATTGATGTGAGTGTCCCCTCCCTTATGTCCCGGGCCCACTGGGAGCAGCAGCGGCTCAACAGTTTTTTCAGTTGGGAAGCCAAGGGCCTTGTGACTTACGGTGGGAGTAAGAGAAGCGGGGAAGAGGGAGGCAGAATGGGGAATTAAATGCTGAAGTCTGAACGGTCATCAGCTGTGCAATCCAGCTCACTGTTCCCCCTGTGTGGCAGGAGGAGCTGGAGCGCGATAAGAGGGTCACTTGGATTGTGGAATTCTTTGCCAATTGGTCGAATGACTGCCAATCATTTGCTCCTATCTATGCTGACCTCTCCCTCAAGTGAGTACTGCAAAGGATGTGAATTGAGATGCTGCAACTTCTCTCTTTCTTGACCTTCCCCACCCAAAGCTGTCCTCCTCACCTTCCCTTGTACTACTGTTCTCTCTATAGTATATTAATGAATATCTTCTTCTCAGGTACAACTGTAAGGGGCTAAATTTCGGGAAGGTGGATGTTGGCCGATATACTGATGTTAGTGTACGGTATGTAAGGACCTGGGCAGAGGGTGGAAGCGTGGAATTGCTCTGGGTGATGTACACAGATGCATTCATGGAGTCCCTCCTGGGTCCTGCAGGTACAAGGTGAACACTTCACCCCTCACCAAGCAGCTCCCCACCCTGATCCTGTTCCAAGGTGGCAAGGAGGTCATGCGGCGGCCACAGATTGACAAGAAAGGACGAGCTGTCTCTTGGACTTTCTCTGAGGTACCTGAAAGGATGGCCGGATGGTTTGGACAAGAGCATTAGGGAGTCTTTGGAAGACCATCCTGAGTTACCAACTGTGATTCTCCCGTGTAGGGGGTTCTGAGCCATCACCACTACAATTCCACCTTTTAAACTAGTTAACACATGCTTCTCTCCAGTAAATAAAGATAGGTCCTGGGGAGTTCCCTGGTTTTGTGCAAGCTCTGAGAATGATTGGCACCTCTCTGGTCTAATCTTGTCTGGGATTTGCTAAGCTCCGTGATTGGAAAGAAACTCATATGGTGTCTGAATTCCTGTCAAAAATTAGAAGGGAAATTTAAGGTTGTGCTGGAGAGGTCAGCCTTCTACAAAACCCAGTGCTTTAGAATTAAGCCCTGATACATGAATCAAGGTTGTTTTCCAGATTTTATAAAATAATGTACATTTTTGGCACAGTAATTGGCATGTAATGGCCCTTAGATATTAATTGACTTTTGCCCCAGTAAGGTGGCTCTGGTGGTATAGTGCGGAGGGATTGGACCGCTCACTGTGGAGTGGTGCCGTCTGGCTGAAGCAGCTCCCTGGCAGAAAGATGGGCAGTCTCCTTTTTGCAATTTATAGCCTCTGAAAACCTGCTGCAGGATCACCTATGAGTTGGTTTTTACTTGTTGGCAATGAGTTTGATGTTTTAAGTTCCCCTAAGCACCCCAAAAAGGAGGTTAGGGCAAGTTTCTGCCAGCTATGTCTGAATGGAGTAACCACTTGGAGCAAAAGTTAATGTGCCCTGCTGTTAGTCAAAAGATTGGCAGTTCAAAATCACCCAGAGGCACCTGGGAAAAAGACCTGGCCTTTGACTTCTAAAAAGTCGGCAATGGAGCACAGTTCTACTCTGACACTCGTAGGACTGCCATGGGTCAGAGTGGACGTGAAAGTAAATGGTTCCCAAGAGAAGCTCTTGGTACTTCCAGACTGAACCCTGATGAATGCATCTCTTCTACACAGGAAAACGTAATCCGAGAATTCAGCTTGAATGAGTTGTACCAGCGGGCCAAGAAACTGTCAAAGACGAGAGACCGTATCCCTGAGAAGCAGCCTGAGGCCCCAGCTCCCACCACAGTGCCTGATGGGGAAAGCAAGAAGGACAAATAGGAGCCCCGCCTTGGCAGTACCCCCTCTCCTTACTAGTGCTCCTCTCAGGCCACTGAGGAGGCCCTGACCCTTCTTCAACCGCCAGACTGTGGAGTGGCCATGTGTTATTTATACTTCCCCTTTCTGTTGTGCCTGGGGAGGCAGGGTACTGCTTCTGATTTTTAAGGGGTAGCCAAGGATTGTCATGTACTGTCAGGGAGGCCTCCCTTGCCATGGCTGACTATTTCATTGAAGGATGGGGGAGAAAACCCATTTAATGGAGGAGGAAGAGGTCTCTCTTCAAATTTTTATTTCTTGTTTCTTTTTCTCCTTGACTTGGATCAGCTGCTGTCCATATCTCTACCACGCTGTGATTTCATTACTCTTAGTGGACTCACACAGCCTACTTAGATTAAATCCTAACATACAATACCAGAGCACAGAGGCAACGCTAAGATTTTTCCTTGCAGGTCTCAAGGAGCCTTGCTTCTTGAGGCCCTCTGGCTTGGTCTGTGGCCCTCGTGAGAAAGTGTAAGTCTGACTTTGACAAAGGTCCCCAGGCCTTTATTCATCATTGAGGAGTTTTTAATAATGCCTCTACTTTACGAGGCTTGGGAGAGGCATACAGAGACTTTGTGTGATGGGGCCTGGGGGACAAAATCATGGGCATGATTAGGGTTTCTAGTACAGGAACCCAACTACTTCCTACTACCCACCTTTATTTTAATGGTTTTCCATAATAAAAAGATGGATTTCCTTTTGCTTGTGTCTTTGTGAGTCTCTCGGCCAGGCAAAATTCCATTAAATGCTGGGTATTTGTCTGCAGGATTGATGAGAAGAAGGGCCAGTTTCCAAAAAGGAGCAGCGATAGTTCATTGGTTTCAATCTCTTCTTCCATCTTAAACCTGGAGATCCATCCCAACAGCCTGTGTAGCTTGCTCGGCCACACCCCACCTACACTCTGCTGGGTGCTGACCTGCTCTGTGAAGCTGAACAGGTTTCTGGAGCCCTTCTAGACATTCTACTAGGGAGAAAGGCCTGGTGGTGCGCTCCTGAAAAGTGTTATGTGCTGGCAAGTCGCTTGCAACTCATAGTGACCCTATATACAAAAGCTCTGAACCCTGCTCTAACCTGAGCCAATCTTACTGTTCATGACATACCTACCCCCATTACCCCAGTCACTGAGTCAATCCCTCTCATTCAGGGTCTTGTGCTGTCCCTCCACCCTCCCAACTATGATGTCCCTCTCTAAGGACTTGTCCCTCCTTGATACATATGCAAGGTATGTCAGAGAGAATCAATCCACCTCATAGAGGGTCTTCCCCTCTTGCGCCGTCCCAAGCATGATGTCTCTCTCCAAGGACCTCTTTACAACGTGTCCAAAGTATGTCAGACGAAGCCCCAGAGTCCTTGTCTCCAAGGAGTAGCCTGGTTTAACCCTCTCCAGGATGAATCTGTTTGTTTTCTTGGCAGTCCATGGTACATTCAATACTCTTCTCCAGCACCACAGCTCAAAGGCATCAATTCTCCTTCTATCCTCCCTGGCCATTGTCCAACTCTCTGATGCATAACAAGTGATTGCAAAGACCATGGCCTGTATCAGACACACCTTAGTCTCCAGAGTGATACCATTGCTCTTCAGTACCCCGGAGAGGTCCCTAACAGTGGACTTTCCCATCCCAATACGTTTTTTGATTTCCTGGCGGCTGGTGCCAAGAGTGTTGACTGTGGAGTCAAGCCGACTAAAGTTGTTAACAATCTCAATCTCTTCACCATCCATCCTGATGCTGCCAATTGGTCCAGTGGTGAGAATCGGTCTTCTTGACATTCACTCTCTACAGGGCGTATTTGTCTGTTCTCCTGTTCTCCTAGCAGTCCATGTATATTCAATACACTTCTCCAGCACCACAGCTCAAAGGCATGAAAAGTAGTCCGGAAAAAACTTATGACTCTCATCCTTGGAATGGTACAGGACCAGGTGGTTTTGGTTCTGTTGTGCACCGGGTTGCGATAGAAACCAACTGTTTCCTTAGTCCCAGAGTTGGTAGGAGTAATGTGGACAATCACACATCATAGGAACACTTGGAAAAACACGAGGGTTTGGTTTTCATGTGAAAACCTGTGGAGGATCACAAGTCACACTTGACAGCACACAAGTTAGCTAAGTGTGAGGCTGTTTGTTTCCACTTCGAGCTCTGCTTTATGGGGGGTGGGGTCCCCATTTCCGCCTGCGCCCTGCGGTAGTAGTAATGGTCGGGGGGCCTCATACCCCACCCCCAGGCCGAGTGGAGCGCCCGAGGCCCCTCCCCCAGCGCACGAGCACGCCCCAGGCTCAGCCCCGAGCCTCCACCTCCAGCCCACGTGTGGCCCGAGGCCCCGTCCTTAGCTCGCATGTGCGCCAGAAGCCCCGCCTCCCAGGCCAAGTGGATAGCCTGAGGCCCCGCCCCCCAGGCCGAGCGTAGCGCCCTAGGCCCTTCCCTCCGTCCTCCCGACTGCGTGGAGCGCCCGGAGCACCCCCAGGCCGAACGTAGCGCCCTAGGTCCTTCCCTCCAGGTCGAGAGGTGCCTCCCGAGGCCCTGACCCCTAGTCTAAACGGTGCGCCCAAGGCTCCGTCCTCCCGACTGCGTGGAGCGCCCGGAGCCGCCCCCCAGGCCGAACGTAGCGCCCTAGGCCCTTCCCTCCAGGTCGAGGGGTGCCTCCCGAGGCCACGACCCCGAGGCCAAGCGGTGTGCCCCAGGCTCCATCCCCCCGGCTGCGTGGAGCGCCCGGAGCCCCCCAGGCCGAGCGTAGTGCCCTAGGCCCTTCCCTCCAGGTCGAGGGGTGCCTCCCGAGGCGCCGATCCCTAGGCCAAGCGGTGCGCCCCAGGCCCCATGCCCCAAGCTGCGTGGAGCCCTGAAACCCTGCCCCCAGCTCACGTGCGCGCGAGGCCCCGCCCCTAGCCCCGTGTGCGCGCCTCGCAGCTTCTTCCCGCGCTGTTTTGTGTGCAGGTTTAGGTCCCCCGTTTTCTCTGCTTTCATCTGTTCCCGCCAAGCCGCCTGTGTTCCTCCACTGGCTCCTGGCGCCATGGCTTCCCGTGGGAGGAAGCGGAAGGCCGAGGAGGCAGCGGTCGTGGCGAAGCGAGAGAAGCCGGTGGGCGACCAGGAGGCGGTGGAGGAGGCGGTCATTGTCATCGAGCATTGGTGAGAGCCGGGAAGCGCGAGGGGGCCGAGGGTCTCGCGGGCCGAGACTTGCTCCCCAACATCCCGTCTCTTCTAGCACGAGCTGACGCGTCTACGGGCGCAACGCCGCGGCCCTGAGCCAGGCGCTGCGCCTGGAGGCCCCCAAGCTTCCTGTCCGGGTGAACCCCGCCAAGCCCCGGAGGGGCAGCTTCGAGGTGACGCTGCAGCGGCCCGACGGCAGCAGTGAGTGCGGATCCGGTGGGACGCTTGGAGTGCGGGGTCTGGGCGGTCGATGGTGATGAGTATGCGACCGACCCTCGACCCTCGCGCTTTCCCAGGTGCAGAGCTCTGGACTGGGATTAAGAAGGGGCCCCCGCGCAAACTCAAGTTCCCTGAGCCCCAGGTGGTGGTGGAGCAGCTGAAGAAGTACCTCTCCTAGGCTTGGGAGCAAGTCCTCAGATTTAGGTTTGGAATGGGCGACGAGGCGGGAAGTGCGCGGATGGGGTGGCCACTTAAATTTCACATATTTCATTTAGTTGATCCCAAGATTGTCCCTATTGGGTATGTGCCTTACCTTTCTGTTGGCAAGGGAGCGGGGAATGAAATGGGTGGAAAAAATTACTTAATCCTGGGTAGTAGGTATGTTCTTTAGTTGATAGTAAATTGTAATGGTTTCTTCATAAATGAAACCTGATGCCTTTTTTGGTGTGCATTCGTACTTTTATGCATTTATTGGTATAAATCTTGTGCGCATAAGTGCCTGCCCTACCTTCCACATTGCTTGCAGGGCTTCCGACTGGTTTGTTCCAGTTGGAGCCCCACGCCCCCCAAATAGGACAATGGGAATCTTGTTAAAATACAGATCGGGATTCATTCCATCTAAAATGAAAAGGGAAATTCTCAGCAAGGGGTCAAATTGGAAGTTAGAATCCCTGATTGTTACTAAATGTTTGACTCTTAACACAGCATTAGAGTACAAGGATTTGCCCATATCTTTATCCCTAAAGCTTTACACAGGCACTGAACATGTGTGTGGGGGGGGAAGTGTGATCCTTGGACTCCTGGGCTTAAGGGGGGGGGGGGTCGAGGGCGGAAGAGGGGACATATTGTCACCTGGTTTTGTGATTGCTTGGATCCCTAACTTTTTTCCTCCCTCCTTCATTCATTTGCAGCCCTCTGTCTCTGGCGATGGTGGAACATTTATGATGGGACATGGCCAAACTTCAGTCATGTGCCTGAAGCCACACAGTTCCTTTCCTTCCAGAAATGATGGTCCAGTTGTGAGGTGACGCTCTAGTAAAGCACTGGGGAAAGTGTTGGATTTGGCTTAATAAAAGGTTTTGATAAAAATATTTGAGTAATACAGTGAACTTTAATCATGTGGTAAGGGATAGACATGAGCCAGCCTTGTGGACTTGCTCTTGCTTGTATTTTTCGTAACCTAACATTGCTGTTTTCTGGAACTCCTGGAGTCAAGGATATAGAGCATATGAGATGCTTGATAAACCATGATACAGAAGTAAATAATTTATTTCTTAAAAAAGGCAACTATTCATTTGAGCTCACTTCTTGGAAGTGAGGGCAGTCCATCTTCCTGTGGAGGTTTTAGGTAGACTTCCTACACTGGGAAGAATGAGTTTCACACACATTAGGTGCTTAATGACCTCCTTTTACTACCTCTTGCTAATCTTCCACCATTACCACTTTTTGGAACATTTTCTCTTAAAAAGAACCCACACTAGAGGGTGTTATTTCTCATCTTTTCATGAATTTGCAGTGATGAGATGCCTTATGGCCTGGCCTTGTTTTGTTCCTATGGCCTACTAGCGCTGGAGACTTGTGGGATTGGTCTTTTTTTTAAAAAAGACCATTTTTTGGAGGGGGGCAGTGGGGCCTTCATGTCTGAGTGAAAGAGACTGCAAAGAGAATTGATAATTTTCTATCAATACTAAGGACTGTTGACTTCTGCCTGGCTCCCAAAGTCTAGAAGGGAGGAAGAGATCTACCTACAAAAAGCCAGGACAACTCTTGCCTCTTGTGTTAATGGGGTATGTGCCAGCCATCTGCCAGTAAACTGCCACTTTTCCAAGGCCCCTAACCTGCCCTCTCACTACCATGTAAGTATGTCTATTTCTGTTTCTGACTCTGAGGAAGGGTCAGGCCATACAGAGAGAATAGCAGTGGGTTCCACCTTCCCCTCTGCTGTCGAGTCCACCACATCAATCTCTTCCTCATTAGAGCTGATGGGAAATGACCCCAGCAGCTCTAAGTTAATGGTCACCTTGCCTGCCTCTGGAGCAGGAGATAACACTTCATCATCCATGGTTTGTGGCACATCCAGCCCCATCTTCCGCCAGTTTGAACAGGAAGGGGAAAGGTCTTTCTGATGGGAAGGACTGAGGGAGCCAGTGTGGAGGAGTTTGTGTCTCTGACCATCCAGGGGCCTGGAGCTGGTCATTTTCAGGTCTGCAGTCCAAGAACCTCCCGCTGAAAGTACTCCTTCACTCATTTCTGAGGACATGGCAAGGGGGCTTAGGGCACTGATGGGCTCTTTGCTCTCAGAGGGCAGGACAAGGAGGTTCAAGGGCTCACTCGGCCCTTTGTTCTCACTCACAGGTTCCTTTTCCAATCCTGGGAGCTCCCTGGGCCAGAGTTCTATATCTGGTAAACACCATTCTTCTCCTTCGATCCAGTTCTTCCCTGTTTCGGTCAGGTGGTAACTGGGGGTTCTGCAGCCCTCTATCCCGGGACTCTCCAGAGATGCTGTAGGTGGCTCAGTGTAAGAGCCACAGAGCATGAAGTCCAGCATCTCCTCCAGCTCGCTGGTAGCAGCAGCACTAGTGATTCGGTACTCCTCAGCTTCACAGGGCTGACTGAGCAGGGCTGTGTCAAATGCATAGGGCTCTCTGCAGTCAGTATCTAACACAGCTTCTTTCCCTAGAAGCTCTGGACTGGACTCACATTCGGACTTTACCACTGCCTGGTCTGGGGAGTGGCTAGCAGAGAACAGAATGTCTTGTAGCCTAGAGTACACAGGAGAGTTCTGACATAGGTCTGTTTGAGTAGAGGACATTTCTGGCTCATTTACCGAGGATGGCTGAGTCCTTAAAGGAGGCTCTAGCAGGTTTCCCTGAGGTTTTGGGATCTGAGGGCTGTCTTGAGAGTCTTTAAGGGGAGGCTCCTGGACCACCTCCCAGCAGGTTCCATTGACAATCTTCCGAAGCTTCACTCTTCCAATCTGCCCCTCCTCCACAGAATTGGAGTTAGGTACCCTGTCTTCTGGGCTCCGCTTCTTTCCAAGACCTGAGGGGCTTCGAGTACCCTGTAAGGGACTTGATCTCCCTGGTTTCTGCTTGTCCTCTGGCACTTCTTTCTTTATACTCTTTTGCCGCCAAAGACGACGACCAGGGGCTGTGGACACTGAGCTAGGTCCACTTAGAATGCTGGAAGGCTTGGAAGTGCACACATCAGGAGATGGCTTTGAACGGCTTAGCCTGATCTTTCTGGGTAACAGTCTCTCATTCACAGAGGGGTACAACCTGGGTGGAGAAACAGCAGTTTGACCAAGATCAGGGTCATTTTTGTTCTCCTTAGGCCCTTGACTGCCGTTTGTTGGTGAAGAGCTTTTTTCTTGTGTTGGGCAGGCTTTAGCCTTCCTTTTGAACAGAAGGGGGCCAGGCAAGTTGTCCACATTCTGTCGACTGCTCTTTCCCTGGGGGCTTTCCTCCTTCCCTGAGGACTTGAATCTCACGGTGCCAGGAGGACAAGGAGTCTGGTTAAGAGGCAGTGGAGTTTGAGGGCGGCGACTGGGTGCTACCACCCTGGCAGAGATCGGAGATTGTAAGCATTCCCGGTTTAGTCTGCGGCCCTGAGTGGTCTTCACCAGCTTTCCACCCTCTAGCTGAAGGGATTCTAGTTCGGACACACGAAGCTGACGGGCAGCTAAGAGCACATCCTCGGCTTCTTCTCGAGATACTTCCATCTCTGAGGTGTAGAGGAAGTCCACCAACTTCCTAAGTGTCCTGATCTTCAGGCCTCCCAGCTCCAGCACCACTTTCCGACCTTGAGCTGGTTTTTCCTGCTCTAGGCGCTCTGTGAAGAAGGGGCTGCAGGCTGATAGGATGCAGCAGTGGGCCGGGACTGCCTCACCTGTAGGGAAATCCAAAAACTTTATCTCACGCATACATGTGGTCATGCGCTAAGCACAGACACCATCACCCAAATACATAGCCCCTCTGCTCATTTCCCCTCCTTAGAAATTCAGGAAATTTGTTTTTTCTACCCTGGGAAACTGCTTTTACTTTTTGCCTTGCTAATTTGTTTTATTAATGAGAGTTTAGCTCAAACATTACCAATTCCTTCAGAAAGCACGCCTTTGGATTTGATGTTCCTGGACATGTAAAAGGAGGACATTATGCTGAGTGAAATATCTCAGTCACAAAAGGGCAAATACTGCATAGTGCCACTGTTGTAAAACAGGACTGACATCAGGGTTGGGGGGAGACTGAGAAAGATGGGATAAATTATGCATACTGCATTGAAAGAGATGAGGGAAAGAATTGTTTAATAAGGTGTCATGACAGGAGTCCAGAACGAAAGCTTAAGAGTGGAGTGGACTCTGTGTGTGTGGGGGGAGATTGTATAACAAAGAATTTTACTTTTCAAAGAGAAGAGCAAACCCGGGGGGGGGGGGTGGGGAGGTTGGACAGGGAGAAAAGTGCAACAATGAATGAATGGAAATCCAAAGTCTGTAAACTTTCATTAAAATTAATACAAATTTTTAAAAAAAGGTATTCTGGTTTCATGCTTGTCCAGCTCCACTGGAACTGTCCATCTCCTTCCCTGGAGGCAGTGTTTAACCCAGTCTAGAGCATTAGCACTGCTACCAGGCAGGGATCTGCCAAAGCCCCTTTCAGGTCCAGCACTTGAGAGAGTAAACATGCCTCAGGCCTGTATGTCTATATGAAAGTTTCACAACACTTCCAGTACATTTCTAGAAAATGAGCTCATGATTCCCTACCCTCCAAAAGCCCCTCTGTTCTTTATGTCAAAATAAAGTACCACGTTTACTCTGGTGTGTGAACCTGAAAACGAGATGTCACCTTTGATTCTTCTTTATAATATTTTCTAATAATTTTCATGAAGTAAGTACATCCTGAGTACTTACTATGATCCAGAAATTATTTCAACAGTTTTAGCACTATCAGTTCAGTTTCATGTTCACTACAAGTCTATGAATTAGCTACTAATATTAGTTGCTATGTGCCACTGAGTTGGAATCAACTCATAGCTGACCTTCTAGAGGGTTTTTCAGAGGCTGTAAATAGCATGGGAGGAGACTGCCTAGCTTACTCCCAAAGAGCAGCTAGAGGATTTGAACTACCTACTTTTGGGTTGGCAGTGCAACTCTACCGCTAAGTCACCAGAGCTCCCTGGTATTATTACAAATGAGTGAATTAAGGCTTATTTAATAACATGCCCAAGATTATACATCTTTAGGGTGGTGCAAATGGTTTTTTTAAAAAAATTAAAAAAATTTATCATTAATTTCAATGAAAATTTAGAGAGACTTTGGATTTCCATTCATTGTTACACTTTTCTCCACTCCCAACCCTACCCCCTAGTACACTACCCTCTTGGAAAAGTAAAAGAAAAATTCTTTCATTGTTATACAATCCCTCCTCCCAGGTCCACTCCACTATGCAGCCTTCACTCTGGACTCCTGTCATGACAAAAATACCTAATCACATATCCCTTTTAAACAGTTTTCTCCCTCATCTGTTTCAATGCAGTATACATTATTGAACCCATCTTTCTCAGTCTCCCCTCAACCCCGAGGTTAGTCGTGTTTTACAACAGTGGTACCATGCAGTATTTGTCCTTTTGTGACTGAGATACTTCACTCAGCATAATGCCATCCAGGGTCACCCATTTTGAATAATATTGCATAAGTTCCTTGTTTTTGAATGCAGCGTAGTATTCCATTGTGCGAATATACCACAGCTTCTCTATCCATTCGTTTGTTGATGGGCACTTGGGTTGTTTCCAACTCCTTGCTGTTGTGAACAAAGGCGCGATAAATATGGGTGTTCGTATACCTGCTTGGATGTCAGTTATGGTCTCTTTGGGGTATATTCCGAGTAGTGGAATTGCTGGGTCAAATGGTATCTGTATTTGGAACTTGTTGAGAAAGCGCCATACCGCCTTCAACAGTGGTTGCACCATTTTACACTCCCACCAACAGTGAATATGGGTTCCAGTTTCTCCACAACCTCGCCAGCATTTGTTGCTTGCTGTTCTATTAAATTTTGCTTTTCTGACTGGGGTGAGATGATATCTCATAGTTGTTTTGCAAATGGTTTTTAAACCCACCCAGGGAAATAAAGCCCTGGTGACCTGTTTCAGTGAAGATCCTTCAATCTAAATTACTTTGGTTCCGCCACACAGCGGCTCTCCATCAGATTCTGATTCTGGAAGAGACTGCCTATCTTTCTCCTGCAGATGCTGACGTTCTCAACTTTGTGGCCATTCTGGTTAGCAACCTGATAGTTACACGGGGATGCTATGAATCATAGCTGACTAGATGGCACCTAACAACATCACCAGCAAGGCTCCTGGCATAAAAACCTATGGTCCTACCCTGCAACACATGGTGTTATCAGAAATTGGACTTCACCTCATAGAATTAGGATTTTTGGTTATCTTTTAAAGCAGCATATAAGGGGGAGGGAGAGGGTAGGAAATGTGCAATAATGAATTAATTTAAAACAAAAAGTGTATTTAATAGTTTAAAAAAATAGTAAAAAAAAACCCCAAACAACCAAAAACAGGTAAGATTTGGACCCAGGAAATCTGTCTACAGAGTCCAAGATCTTGGGCTCTTCATAAGTTTCAAAATTCTCTTTAATAGCTCATACACATCTATTTCTATTGTTGTTATTTGATGTCAAGTCACCTGTGGCTGTACAACAGCCCTAAACCCTGCTCTATCCTGTGCCAATCTTACTGTCTCTGACACACCTACTTCCATTACCCCAGTCACTGAATCAATCCATCTCATCGAGGATCTTCCTCTCTTGAGCTGTCCCTCCACCCTCCCAAGCATTATGACCCTCTCCACGACTGGTCGCTCCTTGCAACATGTCAGACAAATCTTCAGAATCCTTGCCTCCAAGAAGCAGCCTGGTCTTGCCCTCTCTAGGACAACCTGTTCATTCTCTTAGCAGTCCATGGTATATTCAACACTCTTCTCCAGCACCACAACTCAAAGGCATCAATTATCCTTTCTATCATCCCTGATGTAATAGCAGGTAATTACAAAGACAGCTACAGGTTTGAAGCCTGTACTCCAGACCACTGAGGATCATCTGGGCACATCTATTTCTACTCATCCTTAATGCTAGTACTTTAGGCCAACATCCTCTCCTAGATTATGGAACAACATGTCTGGGCTCATGAAGAATTCAATAAAGCACATACAGCAAGAGTGTTGTTCTGAAAACAGGCATTTGATCACATCAACTGTTTTAATGTCTTTCAATACATTTCCCAGTATCCTGATGAGCTCTAGATTTTAGTGCCTGTCTTTATCCAGACTTCTTTGGTCAATATACTTATTGCAACATGTGCTCCAGCAATACAAATACCTGGGTACACCTCTGGAAGTCCACCTATTCTGATTTGTCCTTTTCTCCCCCTCCCCTTAATTCTCTTTATTAAGGGCTTCCAACTTAGGAGTTAATTTTTGTTCTTATTTTGAGAATTTCCTTCCTTCTCTTATTACTTTGTTGATACTTTCCCCTCTTTTTTTATTAAATTTTATTAATTTTAATGAACAGTTAGAGATTTGGGGTTTCCATTCATTCATTGTTACACTATTTTCTCTACCTTCCCCCTCAGTTCATTCCTTTTATTCCCCCCCTTGAAAGTCTGTTTTAATTGTCCCATTGCCACAGTGCTTGTCAAAGCCAGTTCTGATTAATCTCCTTTGTCAGTGTGTCCTTTGCCATTTCCTATCACTCCTCCCTGAGAGAGACTTCACCCTGATTCATAAGGAAAAGGGGACGGTGTATTCTCTTAGCTACTTCCTGCTGAAAAGGGACGCTGTAGGCTTCAGGTGATTTGTCCTTTTTATGTCATGTCCCTGCCTACAGACCTCCCTAAATCTAGGAGATAATCCTTTTTTATACTTCCTTATTGGCCTGTAAAGGAATACAGTACCGTGGGCTATGCTGACTGAACGGCTTGTTAGTGGTTTGAATCCACCTGCTGCTCCTTGAGAGAAAGATGGACAATGTCCTGTTAACATCTTCAGCCTTGGAAACCCAATGAAGAGTCAAAACTGAAACCAATAGCAGTGGGTTTGTCTTTATTGGTCCATAACCAAAAAATCCAAACTTGGATTTTGACTCAGTAATCCCAAAGAACAGGCTGTAAGTTTTGAAAAATTTTGTGATTTTATTGAAATTAATTTTTCATTCAATAATTCATACACACTTGTTCTATAACATTTTAAATAACAAGATAATAATTTTTTCCTATTTCTCTGTAATTCTGATTTCCATTAATCGTTCTAACCTCTGCTCATCTTCTCTTTCTTTAGATACTATGTTGATCATGTTCTTATTGGATATTACCTTTCCCTTCACCGCACTGACTATATGTGCTTAGTATCTATTTACTCATTTTCACTCCCCTCTCTCTTCATTCCATTCAAAGATTCTGTCTTATAACCATCCAAAAATGATTCTATGTATACACATTTTGTTAGTTTTTTTCTAACAGCAGTCTTATGAACAGGAGGTCAGTTGTAATACCAACCCAGAGAGAGGTAGTTTCTATCGACCAGCTTGCTCTTTGGGTAAAAAATGGGCAATCCCCTCCCATGTGATTTACAGCCTCTGAAATGTTCCAGTGTCAGTTATGGGTTACTTCCAACTTGACAGAGACTTATAAAATATTTGTCCTTTTGAGACTGACTTATCTCATGCAGCATAATGTCCTTTTTTAATTTTTTAATAATGCCCTCTTCACATGCATCCATCTTATGCAGTTTCTTGGACTTTTTTTTCTTTTTGTAGCATAGTATGTTTAGTACTCTTCTTCAGCACCACAACTCCAAGGCATTGTAAGTCTTCTGTTATCCTTAATAATCTAGTTTCTCTTCTGCTAACTGTGCATCTTCAGTTATATTTGATAGTCTATTTACACCATAGATTAAAGCTCCTATGTTTTCCCGTTTGCCCCAATTTTTCCTTTGATGTTACTTTAGGTTTTATAGTAAGTCTTTGAGCCATTTAGTTTTTGTACATGGTATAAGGCAAGGATCTTGTTTCAATTTGTTGCAAATAGATGCCAGTTTTCCCAGCACCATTTGTTAAAGAGTCTCTTTTCCCTATTTAATGGACTTCACTTCTTTGTCAAAGATCAGCTCACCATAAGTGGGTGGGTTTATTTCTGGGTTCTCAAATCGATCCCATAGGGAACTCTGCTGGCACAGTCTATAGCTAGCTGCACCGCTAAGCCAAATGTTGTTCGTCCCCAACTATTGGAACACACCAGTGACGCCATGGGAGAAAGATGGGCAATCTCCTCTCATTGTGATTTCCAGCCTCGGAAACCCAATGGAGGGTCATTATGAGTGGGACTGATTCAATTAACAGTGAGTTTGAGCTTTGAAGGATTCTATTCCATTGGTCTATGTACTATTACTGAAGTGTGTTGATTACTGCAGCTGTGTAGCAGGTTTTGATAACAGGAAATAGGAGGCTGACTACTTTGTTTTTCTTCTATAACAGTCTTTACTTATCCAGGGTCATTTTTGTTTCCATATAAAGTTAGTGATTACTTTTTCCATCTCTTAGAAGGGGGATGACAGGATCTGTCATCAATTGAGACAGCCTGTACCCCTTGTGGACATGAACTGACACATCTTTATCCAAAGGAGTGGCTGATGGGTTTAAACACTGACTTTTTTTTTTAAACAATGACTTTTGAGTTAGCATCCCATCACTTAAGCACTGTAACACCAAGGTTCCCTCATAAACATATACTTACTTAATTTTGCTATTTATATTTTTCCATAAAAATCCAATTCTATGAGTTTGATTCTTAGAGATCCTACAGGACAGTGCATGTCCAACGCTGGAAATCTTTATGGAAGGAGACTGCCGTACCATTCACTACTGAAGTGACTGATGGTTTTAGAACATTAATTCCCTTCTAGTTAGCACTTGAGCATTTAACTACTGTGCCAGGGATTACTAATTAACATTACATAGTTACGTCACATTTCCCCCCCACCCATGATATCCTTAAAGACTTTGTATCTCTGCAGATTGCAGAGACTTATACAACGTTAAGCTGAACAAAAGAAGGGAACACTGCATGGCTTAAAAATAAGTATGCGTATGTGTCAAGGTTGTATTTCTTCCCACCCCCCATACCTATTAAATCTGTCTGCTGAAAAAAAATAATTCAAGAAGCTGTACTATATGAAGGAGTATAATGCAGATGACACAACCTTGCTGAAAATGAAGAGGGCTTGAAATATTAGCTGCAGAAGATCAAAGACTACAGCTTTTACTATGGATTACATCTTAACATCAAGAAAACAAAAATCCTCACAACTGCACCTACACGCTGACATCCTAATAGATAAGAAACATTTAAATTGTTAATAATTTCATTTACTTTGATCCACAATCAAAACTCATGTAACATTAGTCAAATCAAAAGATATGTTGCATTGGGAAAATTTGCTCTCAAGGGCCTCTCCAAAGTGCTAAAGAGCAGGGGTAGCAATTTAAAGACCAAAGCGTGCTTGAGTCAAACTATGGTCTTTTCAATTCTTATGTATTTGAAAGTTGGACATTGAATAAGGACAGCAGGAGAATAGTTAATGACTTTGAATTGTGAAGCTGGAGAATACTGAATATCCCACGGATTGTCAAAAGAACAAACAATTCAGTCTTGGTGGAAGTGCAACCAAAGAGCTCCTTAGAGGCAAATATGGTGAAACTTTGTCTCACATACTTTTGACATGTTTTCAGAAGGGATCAGTCTTTAGAAAAAGACATGACACTGGGATTTATGGTGGGTCAGAGAAAGATAGGAAGAACCTCAACAAGATAGACTGACACTGTAACTATAACAAATTGTCTTGAGCATAACAGAGATACTGAGGATGCCACAGGATAGGCAAAGTTCAGATCTATTGTTTACAGGGTCCTAAGAGTCATAGTTGACTGACAGTTGACAACACCCTAACAATGTTAGTTGTCATCATCCTTTTGTAAACTTGAGTTCCAGAGAGAAGATACTAGCCTATTTATAACTTCAATACTAAGTAACAAAACTAAGACCTAACTCAGTTCATCAAATTCCCAGTCTTGGGCATTTTACCAGGTTCTACCCCACAATAATTTACTATTTTCAGTATGATGGGGAGGGGGGGAATAAGCTATGTTTTTAGTTCAAAAAACAATTAAAGCCACCAATTTGGGAGTAAGGGGGAGAAACAAGAAAACAACCCTTATGCAACAGCATGGCAAGAAAATGGGAAAATATGAAATAGCTTTATCTTATGCTTAAATTAGGGAGCTCTGGTGGCCTAGTGGTAAGAATCTGTGTTGCAATCCCAAAGGCACACCGTTTGAATCCACCTGCTGCTCCACGGGAGAAGAGTGGGCAATTTCCTCCTGTGCTATTATTGCCTCTGAAAACTCTTTGGAGGGTCAGCTATGGATAGCTTCCGACTCGACGTACACAACAATATATTGTTCTTAGTGTAGTCACAGTACTGTACTGTTCTTAGTGTATTTAGAGTACTGTATGCTTTACTTCTTAACTTTTAAAAATGTGCAGGGGGAGCGGGAAATTAATAATGGGATAGTACAATTTGATGGGTGAGGGAAATTGGAAGAATCTGTTCTGGAAAACAGTGTATTCGAATTTTGTAAATGGGAGGGGTGGGCAATGAGAAGGGTGCAACAATGAATGAATGGAAATCCAAAGTCTCTAAATTTTCATTAAAATAAAAAAAATTATTAAAAAGTTTAAAAACACACACACAAAAAGAATTTTATAAATAAACTAGTATCATCATCATAATAATAATTTTTAAAAAAACCTGAGATACATGCTCCGTCCTAATAAATTTGACCATCATAAAAAACTTTTAGTCACTCAAATACATTGCTTTATAGCATTTATTACAATTGTACAATGTGATTATTTACATCTTCTCTAATCCTTGCTGTACTCTTTGCCTTTACCATATCCACCCATTTGCCACTCTCTGCTCCTTCCTCCTCCCCCCAAATCACTGCCCACCCTCCACAACTGTTCCTACCTGTGTGTGAATCTTTCCTTAGTCTTTTTTTCTATTTTTTCCTCCCCCCATCAGTTATGCATGTCCTGTTCCAGATTGTTAACTGCAATTTACACAATATTTGAGCATCCATTCACTTCAGACTGCCCTTCCCTTCACCTGTTCCAAAACTGTTCATTATCTATCCATTTATTTCCTGCTCGCCCTGTTCACATGTTCTCAATCTTCCTAACTATTCCTTTAATACATGATTCACATTTAATAGCATTTGTTCATGAAACTTTTAATATTAGTTTAATTTTTCAAGAGAAAAGCCTAGGCACAATTTTACTCTTGTAAAACAGCAATTGTCCTATAAACTGCTCTCTTCCAAGGGGCTTATAGTACTCAAACACAATGACAGTGCATTTTCCTGGTTTTGTCTTCATCTTATCATATGGTGAGTTTTCAATTGAGTGCCACCAGTGTCTTACCTTCTGCCCGCAGAAGGACATCACAGAACACACCGCTCTGCTGCTGGTGATGAAGCTGCAAAAAAGCCAATCGGAAGAATTGAGGATTCTTGTACAGGATTTTGGAGTTGGCAGGAGAGCACATGTTGGTAGTCTCTTTACAAACCTTCTTGGTTGTCACAGATGAGATTCCTGTGGGTGAGAGAATACATTTCAGAGACTTAATTTTATCTAATTTGCTTTTATCTTTAAAATGGCAGGGATATATTGGAAGTGAGAGATGGTATGAGTTGAGAAAATCAGTGTAGCACTTGGTGCCAAGCGTGTTTTTTAAGGATCGAATATTCATAGTAGTTACATGTGGGAGTAGTTACAAGAGAAGTCTAGGTTTCAGTGTTGGCTCTGCTATCCGTTACCCTAGCTGGATGATCTGGGGCAAATACCTCGACTTCTTTAAGTCTCACTTTTCTCATCTTTGTGAGCAGTAATGTTTGGGAATGGTAATGATCATACTTATTGTGATAAAAGTAACTGACAAACATATATTAAACGGGCCAATGCCTAGAAAGTATGTGCCTAGCACATACCTGTTGTTTTTGTGTACTGTTGATCTGAAACAACTCACAGGTGACTCTCCAGCGGGTTTTCAGAGGCAGTATAATCGCATGGAAGCAGACCGCCCATCTTTTTCCAGCGGAGCTGCTGCTGGATTCAAGCTTCATGCCTTCAGGTTGGCAGCACAGCTTCTTACCACTAGGCCACCAGAGCTACCTTGGTACATAACCATCACCCCAAAAATGGGAGCCATTCTTGTATTCATTCACATTCCTACTGAAACGCAACTCCTGCTGTCTACACACCACTTTTCAAGTCCATGGATATAATCCTCTGTTTAACACTTTTAAATTAGCTCTATGGGGGGGCTCTGGTGTGTCCCGAGGTCCCGCAGGGATTCGGCTACGTCTCTCTGGAGGTTCTAAGCCACCGGTGGCTCAGAGAGAGAAAGGTGAGCTGTCTCCTCCCGTGTGATTTACAGCTCAGAAGCCCGGGGGAGGGTAAGCAATGAACTGGCTCCCACTCAGGCAATGAATGAGGTCACACACACCTTTGCTCTAAACTCCTTTTCTCACACTCACCAGCAGAGGGTGCACGATTAAGAAGTAAGTGAAGCTGGACTAGGTGGGAAGGAGGTTTCCGAAGGTAAGACGTTTCCCAGTTCAGAGGTTCTAGAATAAAGGACGTCTTTGTGACCCTGGAAATTAGCAAAGAACTTGGGCCTTTATTTCGGTGTTTCCGTCTGGCGAACTGCCTCGAGAACCAGAGAATAAGATTAGGTGGCACTGTACCCTTCCCAAAGCAAACCTGCCACCCTGATTTCCCGTTAGTACCTTGCGGGCTTGTTGCACTGAATCGCCCAGGCGGACTGCACAGGCGTGATCCTTTCTTACCAGGCACTTTTCTGTATGGTGGCAACAAAGGTCTGAATTAAAGGGGTCAAAACTATCAGGAAAGAGCAGAACAGTACATTACCAAAGTGCAGTCTGGATTCTGACACTGATGCGGGTGGAGGATGACAGGTAATTGCAAGAGTCCACGGTCCCGCCCGGGGAGGGGAGGGGGACACCCCTTCCACCCACCGAGGCCTGGCCCTGCCCCGTCCCCACCCGGGAATCTTTCCGCAGGAGGGCTTGCTCCTCCTGTCCACTTCACTGTGCTCGATCCCCTGGCCAGCCCCACGCGCGCGCGTGGAGGGTGA
The DNA here is from genome assembly GCF_000299155.1 of Elephantulus edwardii. NCBI lineage: Eukaryota > Metazoa > Chordata > Mammalia > Macroscelidea > Macroscelididae > Elephantulus > Elephantulus edwardii. Next base: position 1,272,128 of record NW_006400034.1, read on the forward strand.
GCAAAGCTGCACAGGTGGGCTTCTGGCCTGAGCGGTTCCCGTTGCCCTCCAGAGCCGAGAAAATAAAAAGAAAAGCCAAGTTGTGAGAGCAGCCAGGTTTTCGGGGTGGGCCTTGCAAAGCAGAGTCCTCCGCCCGCGGGGGGCCCGGCCCAACTCCTTTCAAGAGACCTTTGGCGCGCGATGGCTTCTGGGAATGGAGCGTGAATGACCCGGGGTGGGGGTGGTCTGAATTTGGGGTTCGCCCTCACAACTCGCGTCGGGTCACAGGGGCTTGCACCCACCCCGGCACGCTCCTACCACTCAGGCAATCACGTGCACTGGGGGTGGTGGTGGTGGTGGTGGCCGCGAGAACCCAGGCTGCGTGGCCCGCCCACGCCACGCGCCCCCGCTTGTCCTCGCGCGGGCAGCGTCGTGGGGCTGACGTCCGTCCAGCCCTTCAGCCTACGTCGGCTGAGTACGTCATCCCCATTGGCCGAGAGCGACTCGGACAGCCAATCAGAGAGCGAGGAGAACTTTGGGCGGGAGTCTCGAGGGACTTTCCTACCCTACGGCGAGAGGCGGCCGGAGCGTGAGGGGAAGCGGTCACTTTGGCTTCGTGTGACCAGCAAAAGCAGCCTGCGCCGAGGGTCAGCAAAGCGCAGGCCCAAGGTACTTGAAGACCCCCTGAGGCCTGTCCTCGCACCCCCGAAAGGCTGTAAAGAGGCCTGGCAGGCTCAGAACGCCCCCCTTCCCCGGGGCTAACGGAGCAGCAAGTCCCCGTATTCTAGTCTCGATAGGTCCCCGAAGCCAGGGAATGTTCTGGAACAAGGTTTATGAGCTGCGTTCTGAATCCATCTTTCTCTTTGCTTCCATGCCCTTAGAGCAGCTCTGGTGGCGTGGTCTATAGCGAGTTGCTCTGCTAACTCAGAGGCCTGAGGTTCGAATCCGCCAAGAGCTCCCCACGAGAGAGAGCGAGGCCTGGGGCGTGGGGGATGTTTGAGTAGCACAGTTCCTGACTGCTGGGGACTAAAATAGAAATGATTTCAAGAGTAAACGTTGGAGTTAGAGACCTGCTATGTGCCACGGGGCGGGAGGAGCTTCGGTCTGCCCTCAGGTGATGTTCCCACCTGGGCAGGAATGGCTGCACGAGGACACAGGGGCCAGGGAGGAGGCAGGGGACGCAAAGAGGAGAGGTGAGTTGTGCAACACATTCTAATATGGCTTGCTTCATACCCTAATGAGAAAAAAAAATTGGGGGCATTTCGGTTATTATTTCTCCTCTTTGGAGACCTACTACGAAAAGGAGCAGACGATTTTCAGCTGCCGTTGTCATTTTGAAAAGGAAGCAAGTCATGAAAGTGAAAGGACATAAAAGTTAGCAAAAGGACAGATTTCAGATTTTGTCAGCAGCATAAAGAAAAGGGAGGGAAGGGAAATGCTGAAGGCAGAATATTACATTCCTTGTTTATATAGCATCTGTTACTGTGGCATCAAGACTTGGCGAGGCAGGTGGGGTCTCAGGATGGGTGATGCAGTGCAAGCACTCAGAAGGGGAAAAAATGGTAACTCCTGCATATATTGCCATCAGGAGGAAAGGAAATTACCTTTTTTATTTTGTTTTGTTTTTTAAAAAAGCATAATCAAGGAGCCTTGGGAGCACAGTGAACTAAGAGTCGGGTTGTTACCTGTAGGAAGTTGGAACCCACCTGCTGTAACATGGGGAAAAGACAGAGTGATCTGTTTTAAAGATTTACAACCTTAGGGGCACCACTTCTCTGTCCTGCAGACTGTGAGCCAGAATCAGCTTGATGGCAAGTGGCTGGGTTGTTGTTGTTTTTTTTTAAATTTTGTTTTTGAGAAGAACAATTTTTATGCCTTTTTTTTTTTTAAAAAAAAAAAAAGGAACCCTTTTAGTTCAATTTTGTGTTAGAATTTCGACCGGAAATGGTAAATGGCCATTTCTCCCAGGGCTTCCAAAATAGCAGACCTTGGATGGTTATATGTAGCCACCAGAGGGTAGAAAGGAGTAAAAATATTTGCTATCTTTTGTTTGGCTTTTTAGCAGTTATTTTTTGGACTTGAAGTAGGTTGTTTTTTTAAATTGTGTACTTCCTGACTTGATAGTTATCGTGTTCATAGATTCGAACTGCTTACCTTTGTGCTGACAGCACAGTTCCTTACCATTAAACATCAAGAGAACAAAAATTCATCTGAGCAAATAAGATTAATGAAATGAGACATTGCATTATTTAAAAAAACCCAACAAAACTTAAAAACCCAAAACAAAAAATCTTCACCACTGGACTGATAAGTAATGTAATGATATGTAGAGAAAAGACTGAAATAGTTGACAGTTGAATCTTACGTGGATTAATAGTCATAAGTAACAATCAATACCAGGAGATGAGATGTAATTCATTGGGCAAGTCTTCTGTCAGGCACCTCTCTAAAATAACTGTGCAGTAGTGATGTTAGTTTGAAGATGGAAGTGTGCCTGATTCAAGTCATAGTCTTTGTAAGTGGTCACTTGCTGTGCCTCTGAGTACTGGACAGTGCATAAGGAGGAAAGAAGAAGAATTGATGCCTTTGAGTTGTGGTGTTGGAGTACGAAATATGCTATGGACTACCAAGAGAACAAACAGATAATATCTTGGAAAATGTGCAGCCAGAAAGCTCCTTGGAAACAAGGAAGGTGAAGCTTTCTCTCACATACTTTGGGCATTTTGCTAGGTGAAGATATTCCTTAGGAAGAGACATCATGCTTGGAAAAGTGGAGGGGCAGCGAAAGAGGGGAAGACCCTTAATGAGGTAGATTGACACCATGACTTCAGCAATGGGTTCAAGTATGTCAGAGATGATGAGAATGGCACAGGATAGGAAAGGGTTCAGATCTGTTGTTCATAGGGTTGCTGAGTTGTGCTCAACTCGACGGCACTTAACAGTTTTAGTCTATTTTAGAAGGCGATTCAGCCATCAATTTGTATAATAATTTTAATATTTTAAAAATCCTTTAAATACATCTTTGAATTTTTCAACTTTTCATGGTAGCTTTTAAAATATATATATACATAAATATATAAAGATATAAACATATAAAGATATAAACTTTGAGAGTTGTAAAACCAAGCCCTAAAGGAACCAACTCATGCACTAAGAACAAAACAGCAAAATAAAACCAAAAAGAAAAAAATTCAGACAAAAATCACCCTACATCTCTAAAATAGATTCTCAATATGCTATCTTTGTCTTGCTACGACTCTCGTCCACATCTTTATCACTATAGCATCTTTTAACTAATGGCTTTCAGTTTTGCTTCTTTTTAATATGTGTTATATGAATAGCCAGATTTTTTTAAACTGTTGTTGTTATATGCTGTTGAGTCGCCTTCAACACATAGTGACCCTGTGTACAAGAGCCCTAAATCCTGCTCTATCCTCTGCCATCCTCACCATCTCCGACACACCTACTCCCATTACCCCAATCATTGAATCAGTCCATCTCACTGAGGGTCTTCCTCTCCTGCGCTGTCCCTCCACCCTCCCAAGCATGATGTCCTTCTGCAAAGACTGGTCCCTCCTTACCACATGTCCAAAGTATGTCAGACAAAACTTCAGCATCCTTGCCTCCAAGGAACAGCCTGGCTTCACCCTCTCCAGTACGAACTTGTTTGTTCTCCTAGCAGTCCACGGTATATTCAGTACTCTTCTCCAGCGCCACAGCACAAAGGCATCAATTCTCTATCATCCCCAATCATTGTCCAGCTCTCTCATTCCTAGCACACAATTGCAAGGAGTATGGCCTGGATCATACTCTTCACCCTTCAGTGCTCTGGTTGTCACCCTTCAGTACTCTGTAGAGGTTCCTAACAGCTGACTCTCCCAATGTAATTCATCTCTTGATGTTTTAAACTCCCAGAAGCCCCCCTCTACCTAAAAATAAATCCATACTCCTTCCTCTATTTTGTGTCTCCTGACTCCTCCCTGGAGTCACCTTGTGCCTGATCCTGCACCATTCCACAATATCTGCTGTGCTTAAACTGATTAAAAAGAAACAAACAAACAAAAAACCCAACCCTCCTCCTATACCAGTCAGATCTGATTTGATGGTACACGTAAAAATAATACAATAAAAATAAAAAAACCCAAAACAACAACAACAAAGCCATATTGCTGTTGAGTCAAAATAGATGCATAACTGATTCCCCCTCACATCCTCTGGTGGATTCCATTGGTCAGAGAGGCATTGCCTGGTGTTTTGTTATGGTTAGGTGCCTGCAAGTAGGACTCATAACAACTCTATCTGAACTTCCATCTTCACAATCTCTGACACACTCAAAGCCCATTTCTGCAGTCACAGTGTCAGTCCACCTTGTTGAGGGTCTTCCTCCCCTTCCCTGACCTTCCACCTTTCCAAGCATGATGTCTCTCTCCAAGGAATGTTCTCTACTAGCACCATTCCTTAAGTATGTGAGATAAAGCTTTATAACCTGTTCTCTACTAGCACCATTCCTTAAGTATGTGAGATAAAGCTTTATAACCTTTGCCTTCAAGGAGCCCTCTAGCTGCATCCCCTCCAAGACATATCTGATTGTTCTTTTGGCAGTCCATGGGATGTTCAGTACTCTTCTCCAAAAACACAGTCCAAAGGCATCAATAATTCTTCTGTCATTCTTATTCATTGTCAAGCTCTCAGATGCATAGCAAGTGACTAAAAGGACCATGGACTGAATCAGCTGCACCTTAGTCCTCAAAATGACATCATTGCTCCTGAATAATTTGGAAAGGTCCCTGACTAGACTTTCCCAGTGCAATATGTTTCCTGATCTCCTGACTGCTAGCTCCAAGGGTATTGATTGTGGATTCAAGTAAGATGAGGTAGTTGATGGTTTCAGTCTTTTCCACCTCTATCATGACGTTGCCTATTACTTCAGTAGTGAGGATTTTTATTTTCTTGATGTTGAGATACAATCCATATTGAAGCCTATAGTCCTCGAACTTCTGCAGCAAATGCTTCAAAGTCCTCCTCACTTCTGACAAGCAAGGTTGTGTCATGTACATAATGAAGGTTATGGATGAATCTTCCTCTAATCCTGATGCCACATTCTTCTTCACAGAGTTCAGCTTCTTGAATAATTTGCTAAGCATACAGGTTAAATAGGTATGGAGAAAGGATACAGCTCTAAGGTTTTAAAGTGCAACCAAAATTCTTCATAGAGGCAAGGATGGTGAAATTTTTTCTGATATAATTCTGGGTATATTGTCGGGGGCGGGGGAGGGCGGGGATGTGCAGTCCTTGGAAAAAGACTTCATATTGAAAAAGTTGGAGGGTCTGAGATAGAGGAAGACCTTCAACAAGATGATTGACACAGTGACTGTTAATTACATGGAGCTCAAGCCTATCCGAGATTGTGAGGACTGGGCAGTTGAGCAAGGCTCAGATCCGTTGTTCATAGGGTCATTATGAGTAGGTTGTTGTAAATCATAGTCAGCTCAGTAGCACCTAAAAACAGGATAAATAGCATGGGAGGAGACTGCCCATCTTTCTCTCTTGAAGTTAGTTGCTAGTAGATTGGAACCACCAGAGAAGTGCTGCCTTTGGGTTAGAAGCACAATTCCCTACTCACTACACCACTAGGGATCCCTTGATTCACAGTAAATTCTCAGAATAAGCCAAGAAGAACTAGTTTGGGGTGGTTGTTGTGTGGTATTTCCCCCCCCCGCCCCCGAATATAAAGTTTTTCACCAGTCAGTGAACATTAATGTTTGCATGCTGTATTTTTTTTTAGATTTAAAAAAATTATTATTATTTTGTGCATGTACCGTCAAATTGGATCTGACAGGTACAGGAGGAGATTGCACCTCCTTCTCCAGCAGAGCATCTGGTGGATTTGAACCACATACCTCTGGGATTGCAGTATAGCTTCTTGCCACTATGCCACCAGAGCTCCCTAATCCTTGCATGCTGTATTTTAAGACAACCATTTCAGATTTTACCAGTGGATTTTCTTTTTTAAAATTTGCTTTTAATTGCATTTTGAATGTTTTTAAATTCACTACTATTAAATGTCTTGGTCCAGAATCATACAAATAGTAAGCAAGAAATTTCGTTCACTCATTCAGCTGCTGGTAAATATGAGATACCAGGCTGAACTCTGGAGATATGCTATGAGCAAGAAAAACACTAGCCATGCCTTTTTGGACTTATCTTCTGTTAGTGAAGACAAGAAAACATAAATACATAAAAACATAAATACACATGAATACCCCCAGGGCAGGGGAGATAAGATAATGCAAATTTTGTGTACTGACATGCAGGAATGATGAATCTCTAGAAAATTCAGAATAAGCTTCTAATCTAGGCACTATTGAATAAACAAACATTTCTTGTTCTGATTGTTTCCTTTGGCTTTTGAACTTGTTATAGAAAGTCTAGAATAGAGAATAGAGAATAGAGGTGGAAGGTGTTTTAGTCTAATGGGAGAAAAATTCTTACGCATAGAGGTAAGAGGTGCTTATTTCCTTGTTTTTTTTTATTATTTGTGTGTGTGTGTGTGTGTGTACCGTCAAATCGGATCTGACTGGTACAGGAGGATATTGTCCCTCCTTCCCCGGCAGAGCATCTGGTGGATTCGAACCATGCGCCTCTGAGACTGCAATGCAGGTTCTTGCCACTAGGCCACCAGAACTCCCCTTATTTCCTTGTTATACTCTCATTTCCTGTTATTCTTTGTTTAAAGTCCGTCAGACAAATGGTGTGTTATCTGTTTGGTCTTCCAGCACTTCTTAAAGACCTTTTTTTTGGCCAGTGCACAAACATCAAATAGAACTCTGGTGACCTAGTGAGTAAGGAGTGTGCTACCAGCCCAAAGACAATGGTTCAAATGAACAGCAGACTGGATTTGAGGGAGAACTGTGAGCAGTCTCCTTGAGTGTAAATTATAGCCTCTGAAAACCTGCTGGAGGATCAACTAATAGTAGGTTCTGACTGCAAGGCAGTGAGTTTGAGGGTTTTTTTTAACGTACCAAATGTCTATGAGGCTTTATAGAAAACATTAGGGAGTGGCGAATGACTTGATTGTTGTTGCTGTTAAGTGGTGTCATGTTGACCTTCTGCACTATCCTCGCCATCTCCAGAAGGTTCAGACCCATTGTTACTATCACCGTTTCAGTCCTTGGTAAAGATCTTCCTCTCTTTCTCCGACCCTCCATCTTTCCCAACATGAAGTCTTTTTCCAAGGACTGGCCCCTTCTGATAACATGCTTGAATTATGTGAGATGAAGTTCTGTTTACCTTCCCTGTGAGGAGCATTCTGGTTACACTTCCTCCAAGACAGACCGACTTGTTTGTTCTTTTGTCAGTCAATTGCATTGTGTTGTTGAAGAATACTGAATATTCTGTGGACTGCCAGCTTGATAAGAAAGATATATTCATGCTCAAGGTGAGTGAAATTCTTGTTTAGGTAGAAAAGGTCAAAGTACTTATAGTTAATAGTGTTAGTTTTTAGTGTATTAAATGGATAAATAATAGTATTTTGAAAGTAGTTGAGGAATTTGGCTTTCATGTTGAGAATAGTATGAAGAAAACCCTTCTGCCTTCCCCTCCCATGTGCCTTTTATGCCAACAGAACTGACTTGTAGCTGACCCTCTGAAAAAAGATTTTTCAGTGGCTGTACATTGCACAGGAAGATATTGCCCATATCTAGTGGATTAGAACTTCCCACCTTTGGGTGGCAGCACAGCTCCCTATACACTAGGCCACCAGAACTCCCCGGAGCACTGTAAGGTGATAGAAAGAGCATACTTTTGGAGTCAGATGAATGAAGGGTTCATTTATTAGCCAGATGAGTTCAGGCATTTTGATTAACTTTGCTGATCTTTGATTTCTTCATTTATAGAATGGACATAATACTGTATCCATTGTAATGTTTTAGAGGTTCAATGCAGTGAGCACAAAGTGCCCTTTATGTGATAAACAATCAGTAATGAACCATTAGTGAGCTTTGGGGTCATCGTGGTAAAGAGCTTTGCTACCAACTCAAGGGCATGTAGTTCAAATCCACCAGCTGTTAAAAGGGAGAAGGATGGGCAGTCTCCTACCATGTGATTTTCTGTCTCCGAAAACCCCCTAGAGAGTCAACTGCGGGTCAGCTCTGACTTGACGACACCTAGCAACAAGTGCACAGTTGACAGTTTTTGGGTAGGAAGACTAAGGTGTGCCTGATCCAAGCCATGGTCTTTGCAATTACCTCTACACATCACAGAGCTGAACAATGATGTCAGAAGAAGAATCTGTGCCGTTGAGTTGTGGTTTTGGGAGAAGAGAATTGAACAAACAATGGACTGCCAAGAGAACAAACAGGTTGGTTCTCGAGAGGGTGAAACCAGTTTGTTCCTTAGAAGCAAAGATTTGGAAGCTCTGTCCGACAGAACTTTGGGCAAGTTGCCAGGAAAGACCAGACCTTGGGGAAGGATATTGTGCTTGAAAAGATGGAGGGACAGCTTAAGAGAGGAAGAACTAGGAGGACAGGCGATAAATTGACACACCAACGGGGGTAATGGGGTAGTTATGTCAGAAGCAGTGAGATTCTCTCAGGATAGGACAGGATTCAGAGCTATTGTATAATGGGTTGCTATGAGTCTCAAGCGACTCCATGGCACATAACAACGATAACAATAATAATTCATCTTAATTGAGCTTCATTAATTTCTCACTACAATCCTATGAGAGAGATACAGTTAAAACTCCCATTTCATGGTGAAGGAAATTTAGGCTCTGAGAGATTATATAACATGCCCAAGGTCACAGAGTAGTACCCTTAGTAGAGTAAGCATAACACCAGAGGTAGACTTTGAAGTCAGGCAGTCAGACTGTAGAGATCATGCTCTTAACGGCTGTTCTAGATTATGAAAACTTTATGAAGAAGACTCATGTGGCAGCCGTCTACAGGACAGAGTTTTGTTCTTCAGAGGAAAGAAAAGAAAATCTTTGATTCATCATTAGTCACTAAATACCCCATAAAATAACCAACCTTTGTCAAAATACATAGGGAGCTCTGGTGGCCTAGCGGGTAAGGTGTATTGTGCTGCCAGCACAAAGACAGTATAAATCCACCGAATGACTAGCAGAGCCACAGGAGACAGATGGACAGTCTCCTTCCTTGTGCTTTACAGTCTCTGAAGCCCAGGGAGAGAGGGTCAGCTGTGAACTAGTTCTGACTCCATGGCAGTGAGTTTGAGTTTTTATATATATGAAAAGAATATCCTTCTAATCTTTTATTCAGATAAAGAATGAAAAGATGCTAGAAGAACCATGTTATCTTCAGCTTGGAGTTCACACTTAAAGTCCCACATTTTCTTCAGGTGGGAAATGTCTTTCTCATGCCGCTTGCCTGTCTTCTTCCATGTTCCCCCCCCCTCCCCATCATCATTTGGTTTGGGGATGAATGAGAAGATTCCTCCTCCACAGCCCAGTGAACTCCGTTCCCCTCCAGTTGAAACGATAGAGACTAAACACTGTTCACGAGCTCAGACATCAGTTTATTTATTCTTATAAGTGCTAACGAAGTTAAACAAAAATAATGCAATTGAGAGTTTACCTCACAGATATCCCCTCCCCACCAGCACTCAGCAGACCTGTTTGGGGCATTTTTCTCGCCTTCCCGTCTTCCTTTAGGGTAGAGAGTAACACTTGAAACACCAGCAGCCGAATAAAATTGGCTCTTTTTTATTTCCCCACCTGGAAAAGAAGGGAGGAGTAAGAACCCCACCATCAAAGAGTTCGGCTTAGGCATGGCATTCTTAGAAGCCCTTGTTCCCTCACCCCCAACCCTGGAGAGCTACAGTAATTCCTCCGAGATTGTATAGTCTTCACTTTAAATATAAATATATATATATATAAAACTTCCCCTGTCTCTTTTCCTCCTCCTCTCTTTTTTTTAATTTCCTATAATAAAGTTTCCTATTGGATAAGGTCACCTCCCTGATTTATGCCTGGCTCCTATTGGAAGCTTCCCAGGGCTGACATCACTTAGGAAGGGGAGGGGGTAGGGCTGCCAGATCAGTTTGTCACCACCCAGGCTCCCTTTCCTTTGGCTGGGTGCAACTTCCATTTTAGGTGTTGGATCAGAGAGAAAAAAAAAGAGAGAGGGAGAGAGAGAGAAAGAAGAGCAGCAGCAAAGATTCTGAAAGGAGGAAGAGGTGGCGAAAAATCTACTGATTTGCTGGATTTGTCTTTCTCAGCGCATTGGTGAAGACTTGGGTCTCTTTTCTTAAAGGATTGGTTTTTAGAAGTCCACATCTGAGGTGTGTACCTTTTAAAAAATGTGTTACAGTCGGGTGAAGGAGGATAAACCAGTTGAATTTTTGCCTTACAGTAACCAGAGGGAATTTAAAAACGAAAGGGAGTCTGCTGTGCTGACGGGTAACTTTTAAGCAATTATTACTGTTTTTTCCTTCTACTTTCAGTACTTTGGGGGATTTTGACATGTTCCTATATATTAAAAAAAGTAAAATATAGCAGACCTAGAAACAAACTTCTAGGTCTCTATGAGGAACCTCTAAATCTAGAATGATAAGAACAGTTCTGTAATTTATGTTTTGGTATGTTCTTTGATTTGTGGTGTTCTTTTCTTTTTTTCTGGATTAAGCTAACATAGTTCAGTATTCAGATCCCAACCCGAAAGTTGGTTTTTTTGGCATGTTGCGTGTGGGTTGAGAAAGGAATTTGTCCGGGTCGGGAGCTACTTACACAGATGGTTCTTCATATGTTTCCGAAGTTACTTGTTTTGTATTTTTGACTCTTTTTAGTGTTGAATTTGGGAGGGAAAGTTGCAGGAAACTCTGCTGATTAAATGGTGGTGTTTTCTCCCGTGGAGAGTTTGATCGGCTGGGATCAGCTTCAGCTCCACCGTTCCTGGGTGGATCCCTCTTACTTTTCCAGGTGCGGTGGGTGGGAGACGTTACCTCCCTGTTTTGCCTTATAAAAGAAAACAAATGGATCCATGTTATCTGAATTGCCATCCCCGCCTTCCTCCTTTGATGGCAAAGATTTGTAGAGGTGTTGTATGTTAAGTCTGCAAATACGATAACATTTGGTGTATGTGTTTAGAAGGATAAGGAAATTCTAATCATGCCTCTTAGCTCACCTGAGTAAAGTGGAGGAGACACACCTGAAAGTATTCTCAGCTTTGTGCTTTCTAAAAAGGGTGACTAAATAGGTTAGATTAAGAGGACTCACTTAGACAAATTTTAGTGTTTAAAATGCATTTAAGAAAACATAGAGTTTCTAATTTTAAATCAAATAAGAAAGTTATTTTTTGGAAGTGAGTTTTTTGTTTGATTAATTTACTATGAAATTAGATAATAAAAGCTGAAGGCCTGTAACTATACTTTCATATCTTTTAATCTTAAGATTTGGTTTGGTTTTGCAAATGTATTATTGCAAAAATATTTATTTTAGGGAGTTACGTAGTTAACTTATCAGCACCTAAAAAGCTCTCTTCTGTTTACCTTTGGAAAGACAAATCAGTCTGAAAACTCTAACTCGATTTTATACTGCCCTAATTTTAAGAAGGGCCTTCATGTGTAAACTGCTCACTAGCAGAAGGCATATATCTTTAATAATTCCCTGATTCTACTCCTTAGTTCTTTTTAGACTAGAATACTTCCTTGCACTTTCTTGATAGAATGAGGGCATTTCTTGAAAGATAATTTAATCTTACTAAGATTGTAGTTTCAAAGGGAACAGAACTTTGTTCCTCCTTTTAATAATACTCAATGCAAAGGCATAATACATAAGTAACCACTTAATATTTCAGCCTCATAACAAATGCAGTTAGGGAAAAAATCCCCAGTGTGTTGGGCTGGAATTCTTGTTTCATATTTTCTTTCAAATGTCCTCTTCTCCTCGACTCCAAGGAGGTTTCTTGGTGAATCTTAGCAGGGTTGGTCATATTGCTGCCAGAGTGTCGGTTTCCCACTCAGCCTTTAGGGGGAGGGATGAGAGAATCTGAAGGAGTACAAAGGCAGTTTGCAAATAGGTTCTGGATGACCGAGTGGTGGTGCTTTGGGTTTGGCTTTACATACTGGGCTTTGTATACGTGCAGTGAGCATATTAGATAACAGGACCACTTCTGCTAACTGAAGGCTTTGTAAGGCTTTGTTTTGACTGATATACACTACGGAGCCTTTTAGGTGATAAGATGGAAGATTTCTCATTTACCTAACCTCCATTAGTTCTTTCAGGAGATACAATATAGGATGGGGATAAGTAAATCCTCTTTTTACAGAAAATTTTGTTTTGTGTCTTGTTTTGGTTTTGGTGTTAAAAAAAAAAAAAGATGATCAGTAAATATGTAAATGTTTCTTTCCTTGTTTGGCTCCCATATAGTCTCCTGGTTTCTTTGTTATGTATTTTCCAGGTGGGATGGGTCGCTTCTGAGGGGTTAGAGTTCTAGCATCTTTCTTAGGGTTCCTATGAGGAACCAGAGGGATAAAACAGGATGGATGTCTCAGCTAGCATAAAATTTGGACTATTGGAGATGTTGGGGGATAAAGAAAACACAGAACCAAAAACTCCATAAACAGTTGCAACCTAACCCGAGGTTTATGTGGTATTTGCTCTTTGGATGCTAACACAGATAGGTTGGATACAGATAAATTAAGCCTAGATCATTATCAATTGGAATAACAGAATTATTATCTCTATAATTTATTCTGTTTTTGTCTAATGATCCCCATCCACAGTTTTCCTTTAACTGTGTGCTAGCATTTTAGATATATTATTATACCTTACAATCATTTTTTAAAGAAAACTGAATCTCAGTGGTACTAGACATTTGCTGAAAATCTCTTAAAAATTCCGCGTGCTTAACCACTAATACACTGCCGTTCTCCGGAGAGAATTGAAAAACAGCCAGACAAAATTGAGTTGTTGCTAGTCTGCACTTAGAGGGCTTGTCACTAAAGTTGAGGTAATGTATGTAAAAGATCTGTTTTCATTAAGCCCATGGGAGTTAGATATGTTAGAATGTTTAGTACTCCTAGTTTTAGACTAGATGTTCCATGTGTGTACAATTACTGTCCTAATTTCTTAAACTTCCCAGAAATGCCCCCAACTTCATTTGATTATCAGTAGAAACTTTTTTCCCCCTTTACAATTTTCAGGCATATGGTTTGGAATGATTTTGTCCACTTACTTGGGAAAGTCTTGCAGCAGATAATTCAAATGGTATATGGATACACTATATTATAATTGTCTTTTTTTTTACTTTGTCACTAGAATGTGAGCTGCCTGAATATAGGTTCCGTCTTGTTGCTGTATCCTTCTAGTACCCATTTTAGTTTTATATGCTAAGTTAGGTGCTTGGTGAGAAGCTTTGGCAAAGGCACTTGATGACAATGACTGCGATTTTTGTGGACAAGGCTGGAAAAAGTTGAGATTGGAAAACAAAGTATAGGTAAATAAATTTATAATTTTGAAACTTTTAATTTTATTTTCAGCCTTTATTTCATACATCTCTTTTCTTTTTGAGTGAAGTTTTTTTTTTTTTTTAATGGAATAGCGGAATTTGTAATATTAGAAATTGTAAATGATTTTTTATCTTAATAAGGAAGCAATCCATAAGACTAGAATAAGTTATTCCAGTCTGTTCATGTCCAATAAAGGAAGCTGTCAGCATACTTGACTCACTCATTCAACGAATGAAAATCTTAAATGTAACTATGTTCAAGGGAAGAGCACTTGATTGCCCAGAACATGCTTGGGTGGCAGCATGGACATTCTCCTTTCAGAACTGTTAGGACACATGACTTTTACATTTTTTAATAAAAACAAAAAGTTTGAGTTATAGTTTCAAGAACTTCACTAGATTTTATCTAAAAAGTGCATGGGATATTTACACATTTAAGACCCCAAATTATTTTATCATGAAATTTTCTTATTTATCATTACTTATTCTTTCTTTTACATTGCCTATCTTTTCTCATTGAACCTTTTTGTGGACTAGTGGTAAGAAGCTGCGTTAAAATCCCCCAGACACTCAGTTCAAATCTACCAGCTACTCTGTGGGAAGAGGATGGGTAATGTCCTTTAAAGTGATTTACCACCTCTGAAAACCCACTGGGTTGGTTTCGACTCGCAGTACTCAGCAACAAATTTAGTGTAGTAATAATAGTATGAAACTTACTTAAAGGAATGAACTGTAAAGTAATAAAAAAGTGAATAATTACAAATACTCTTCCGTGTTCTGTTCCCTGGCCAGAGAGGTTCTATATCACCTGAAGCCAAAATGGGGATTGCTCAGCTTAAACCTAGCTTACTCCAAGGTTTCCAATAGAGCGTTGCTAATGCTTGGCAAAAGATTGTAAGAAGGGAAGAACAAGTGTAAGGGGAATTGTGGGTGTGAATTGATGAGTGTTTTGTTGGGTTGTAGAATGTACCTTTTGGAAGTAATTTCCCCCCCTAACTCTGCTTGGAATTGCCTACTTTATTATTAATCATTAAGCACTGAGAATTGGGCCTGGGTTTATGATTCTGGTTCAGAAACAATATTTGTCCCCATTCCCCCTTTTAGGGGCTGATTTCTCTCTGGCGAGCCTTTTCGTGTTACTAGAATGGTATGGACAATTTAGGTGTCAGGTATAGTGAGGCTATAAGAACTTATAATTTGATCATTATTTTCACAAAACATGGTTCAGCATATGGTGATAAAAAGCAATTTTTAACTTTTTATTTTGAAAATTGCAAATACTCAGAAAGATTGCAGGAATAATACAAGTAACTCCTCTGTGTACCTTTCATTTTAACTCACTGCTGACCAGGTAGCAACTTCTAACTATGTGAGTTATGGAGAGGGCAAGGCATGAATGCTGGAGCCATACTGCCTAGGTTCAGATCTTACTCTATTGTTTGGGAAGATTGTTAATTATCGGCACAGTGGAGGTAGTAGTGTTAGACCATGATAAAGGATTGTTATGAAAATGGATTTAATGTATGTGGAATTCACTGAACAGTGCACACACAGCTCATACGAATATCTTAACATGTTTGCTGTTAGAATGAATACTTTAAATGAATTAAGATATTATTTATCTTTTGGACTAAATGTCCCCCTAATATCTCTTAACACCTGAAATTCTGTAGTAAACACAAATATTTTTTACAGAAGAAATGGGGTTTTTTTGATGTAAGTTAACGTGTTGGTTTTTTTGTTTTGTTTTTTTTACATGGGGGAAATGTCTTTAGTAAGACTGGAGAGTTGTATGAGCAGGGTTGGTTAAAACAAGGTGGTATGGGAGTGGATAACTTTTATAAAATGAGGTGTTCTTTTTAGGGAAAGAGAAACAGCAACGCTTGACAGCTTATAGTAATTTCTTTAGAGACTTCTGGTATTTTAGGGAAAATAACAATATAAGAAATAGAATTCAAGGATTCACAGGTATGTTCCTTAAAGTCCAGAGAATGGGTTGAAAAGGAATTAAGTTTGTATTCTTGAGAATGCAAGAATTGAGAAGTTTTTTACTCTGTACCAAATTCTTTACCTTGAAGTCTCTCTGTTCAGCAAGGATTTTATAGGATAACATTAGATTATAATTTTTATTTTTATTTTTTTTTTGTGTGTGTGAGTGTACCGTCAAATCAGATCTGACTGGTACAGGTGGAGATTGTCCCTCCTTCCCCGGCAGAGCATCTGGTGGATTTGAACCGTGCACCTCTGGGATTGTAGTTGCAGCTCCTTGCCACTAGGCCACCAGAGCTCCCCTAGATTATAATTGTTGTCGTGGAAGCAATTGCACAGAAATGGAATCAGGTTTTACTGTTCATTTTATTGAGATAAAGCCTTTTGTGTGTGTGTTCAGGAAACATCCCTCTCTTATTTGCTGTCTTTATTTATGGGAAAGATACAGGGTCACTGAAAGAGAGGAAGACTCAGCAAAATGGGTTGACACATTGTGAATTACCACAATGGCTTTGTGAATTACAGAGTTTGAGGTTGAGGATTGTACAGGATAGGACATAGTTCAGATCTGCTGTGAGTTATGTTTGACTTGATGGCATCTACCAACAACATTTATGAGCATTTGTGTAACATACAGAAATTTGGAGTTTATGAATAGTCTGAGGAAGGTTCTCCTAAGGAAGGCATCAACTCTTACATGTGGAAAAGCCAAACTTGTGACCTTTGGAAAATAAGTATGTGTTAGAAGCATCCTTGCCTGGAAACTTGTTGCTTTCTTTGTTTCCTTTTTTGCATTCCCTTTCATACTAATATCCCTGAAACTAGGATCCTGAATAGTATTCAAACACATTTTCTTTGGCGTTCAGTAACCTCCTCCTTTTGACACTCCTACCCAACTCAGCTCCTTTGTTACTCACATTTCTGTCCACTGATTTTTCTCCTTTTCCTTTGCTTGCCTCCTCTCTGGGTGTTTCCCTTTGCTTTTCTGTACCTGACTTTGTCTTTCCTGTCCTTTCCTCCCCACTTAGGACAATAGTCATCTTGTATATTTTCTTGCAGTGCTACCTCTTAATATGTAAAATGTTTCTGATTTTATATAATTTGCACTTAAGTGCTAAGAGGTACAAATGTTAGCCTATCACTTGTAGTTTATTTCAGTTAGATCTGGACTAGGATTACAGCAATTTTATAATCCAAAGAGACTGAGTTTTTAAACTCTTGTTTTTCAGATCTCATTTACATTTACTCATTTTGGGTCAGTTGACACTATAGCAAAATAAATTTACTTTCCTCAGAGTAAATTAGCAGTTGGTAAGTGCTCCTCCTATGTTGTTCTGTATTGGAATGCTGTATTTCATTAGGAATTCTCATTGTGGAGTGAAAAGATTTTATTTTAGTGAAATTTATTTTAAGAAACCAAATATATTCTGATAGTTGAGGGCATAAGACATTGTTATAGAAACTAGGTCAACCTTTCAATACTTTTTTATCAAAGCACCTGCAGTTCTCATTTCATTACAAGTGAAGTAAAGCTCATTGAAATAAAATAGCTGGTGTATATTCAGCACACATCTAAAATAGAGTAGTCTATTTTAAAAGAGAAATAGATGCCAATCTGATTTCTTTCCATTGCTGCTTTGTTGGGATGGGGGAAGTTCTTTAGCCTCTCTGCTGTCCTTCTCATTGACTATTTTGTAAACCAGGGCAGAGTTGGCCACTTGAATTTCTACCCTGATGAAGGCCAGCCAAATTGGCAGGTAGGGCTACCAAATACCAGCCACACCGTTGTTGAGTTGATTCCAGTTCCAGGCGACCCTGTAGGACACAGTAGAGTGCTGTTTAGGGTTCCTATGGCTGTCAGTCTTCACAGAAGCAGACTGCTCCGTCTTTCTACTGCTGAGTGACTGGTGGATTTTAAACCACAGACCTTTCACTTGGCAGCCGAGGACTTGATCACTGTATCACCAAGGTAACATCCACTCATCTTCCGCTGTTGGGTTGATTCATGGTAGCTCTCCATGGGGCTTCCAGGACTGTAAATCTTAGTGGGAACAGACTGCCTCATCTTTCTCTTGTACAACAGTGAATGCCTTCAAACTCCTGACCTTTTTTTTTTTTTTTTTTTTGGTTAGCACATCACTCTAAGATCACAGGTACAAAACCCAAAAGTGTAAGGGGGAAAACAAAGGTTGATTCATTGTCTAGAAGTTAACTTTTCTGAATAAAGCATTTTTATTCATACAAAGGAACTTAAGAGTTTACTATTGTTCTACAGTACAACAAATAGCAAACAGACTAATAATGGACCTCATGGAGCTTATATTCTAGTTGGGAGAGACTTAGAGTATATAAGCTCCTGAAGTAGTAAAGCAGTAGGAGGAGGATGAAAGAAAAGTGGAAAGCCTCCCTTACAAAACATGTTGGAGTGAAACCTGAAAAAAAAAGAAGAGGGTTGGAATAACCAACCAGAATAGTAGAAAGGCCAAAAACCTTGAGGCTGGTTCCTGCCAGTGACCAAAGTAGGTAGGAGAAACAGAAGATGTCTTCTGACACGTTCTGTATGTGCACTCTATGTGGTGATAGTGTTATTCAGAGTCATCAAGTTGAGTGTGACTTTGCATGACAGAGCTGACCCCTGTTCTTTCCTCTGTCACACACTACATAGTACAATGAAGTCTCCTTCCTTCTGATCCCAGAAACAACAGCTATACCTAGGTTTCATTTTTTTCTTCTGTTATAGAAGTTCCATGGGAATATGGTCAGCAAGTAATTTGTGTGGTGGTAGAATTTACATAGGTAGATGACTTTTGCTTGGGAAATGATAGTAATAGGGTGACTACTTACATCAAAGGCAAACTTTTCTTCAAAGAAATACCTTTCTGCACTTTCTAATCTACATAGTAAATTTTCTATAAAGAAAAGGGGTAATAGCCTTAAAAAACCTCCCCAAGCCCCAAAACTATCTGAGCTACTAGCTGACTTGCTGGGGTTGAGAAACAAGTATCAGTCTGTGTATGATTGCTGTAGTGATTGATATTCTTCTATGACCATATGGGTAAGTAAACACATAATTGATTACTAGAATACCTGTCTTTTGAATCACCGGCTCTCACTTTCTTGCTCATGATTTCTGGTTTAGCTGGTCTTGCTATGAAAGAGTCCGTGTCTCCCTTTCTCCTTCATTTGGAAGTTGCCCTGGAACTTGACCTGGTGACCCTCTGTTCTTCCCTCTAATTATACCTGTGTGATTGTCATCTCGTTACTTAATACAAGTAATCCCATACTTACAATGGGTTTCTAATCCAGTGATTCTGTCATTAGTTGTTGCTGATGTGAATACCTCATTTTCCTTTAGTTTTCATTATTAATACCTTTCACTTTAAATATAATTCCAATCTTGTTTAGTTTTGAGTTGACTGAAAATGAAGTAAATTACACTCATTGTGTGTTGTGTATCATCAAATTGGAACTGACCCATAGATAACCCTCCAATGAGTTTTCAGAGACAATAAATCACATGGGAGGAGATTGTCCATCCTTCTGCAGATCGGCTGGTGGATTCAAACTCCTTTTGGCATTGCAGTGCAGTTTCTTACAGGTAGACTACCAGAGCCCCCTGTATCACTGTGTGTGGTACGTATTACTAGTGATGTACAAGATAGATGTACAAATGCCCCCTACTTTCTCCCCCTTTCTAAAAACCCCAAAAGAATGATCATAAGTATAGCTTGCCATCAATCAAGTACATCTTAGTTTGAAAACTGCCTCCATCATCTTTGGAGATTACTTCAACCAGGAAACATTTCCCACCCTCTTATCTCCTCCTTTGGTCAGATAACTGTATCTTGTTGCATAGGAACTGTTTCAGGCAATCATAGATTCTTCTAACTTCTGAAGTTTAAAGTCGAAAAATAAATGGTGGTTGTGCATTACTTCAACATTTATATATAGGGTTGAGATTATTGTGGTTGTCTTGAGAGATTGTCTTTCCTAAATCTTTCATGACAAAAGCTTCTTTGTGGAAATACTTGTTTTTATGGTTCTTTTGAAGACATCTCTTTAGATGTATGTCAAAGGTAACATTTGAATCCAGAGATTGTGACTATTTCTGTTATATTACCAACAGGGCTAGAATTAACCAGGATCATGAATGCTAGGTTTAGGACTTTGGACTTCTTTGGGGATGGAATGTGGAACTGTTGTGTTCTACATAGGTCCTCATGGACCCAACTGGATGGATGGCAACAAGCAAAAGTACTATAGAACCCATCTTTGAAAATCTGGTATAGCCCTTGTTCCTTAGAGAAAACTTGAAGACATTGAAAAAATAATTTTAGGGTTCATGCCTGGCTACCATTGCTGACTGCTTAAAAAGGGATCATAGTAAAAGGTTCTGAAGCAAAACTTGAAAACATAAAAATGGTCAGACTTAACTGGTTTACTGAGATTGGTGGGACCATGAGGCTGTCACCCTTTGAACCTGGACAAAAGCTTTCACTTTCTGGCTCACCTTTCACCCAAACAGTGGACAGGTGTATAAGGTAAACAGTAACACCAGAGAGGTACTAATTTCTTAAAACATAAGCCATACAAGATCAGAGGGCAGAATTTGTCCAGGGAATAAAGCTCAGAAGGCAGGAAAGGGGTAGAACAGAAGGGTTAATGAAAGTTAGAATCACAGGAGAGTAGCGAAGAGTGCGGTTACATTGTAGATACTATACTTAATGTCATGAAACAGTGGATATGAATGGAAAACCAATTTGCTCTATAAAATTTCACTCCCATCACAAGTGGAAAAAAAAATCAAGTGATCTGAGATACATTATAAGTAGGAATGTCTTTAGTGTAGTGAATTAGGATTTCAAAAAGAGGATGCTGATGAGTGAGACACTTCTCCCCAGGCTGAGTAATTTCTTACAGAGGTTCTAAATCTAAAGGGATTTAGGATTTTACAATTCTAGTTCTTAGTGTTAAATGTATGTTTTCAAAGAACCTCTCCTCCAGACTGAATAATGATCTGGGCAGTTTGGTAAACAATTAGACACACACCTCATTTTATTGAGTTCTGCACTTTGAAGATACTACATTACTTAAAAGTTGAAGGTTTGTGGCAGTCCTACATTGAGCAAGCCTCCTATACCTAAATTTCTGGAGAGGACTAGAAATCTGCACCATTTTTCTTAGAGCATATATTCACTTCAAGACTCTTGTCACATTTTTGTAATTCTTGCAATATTTCAGAGTTTTTAATAATGTTGCACATTTTAATAGACTGCAGTATAGTGTAAACATAACTTTTATGAACTGGGACACAAATATTTGCGTGTCTCATTTATTATTGTGATAGTCCCTTTATTGTAGTGATCTGGAATTAAACTGTAATGCCTATAATGTATTTTACAACCAGTTCCCTCGTTGCAAAGAGGAATGTTATGGTCTGAGAGAGACCAGCACAGTGGTTTCCACCAGGCTATTACAATTACTTTGAGGGTTTTTTTAAAAAAAGACCCCAAAATACCCAATCCTTGAATTTCTGGGTTTCTCCAGAAATTGAGGTTTGGGGAGGTCAGGGAGATAGATTTGGAATGATAGGAAAAACATCCTAATTTCAAAAACTCTTCTGGTGATTCTAGTCATAGTTGAGGACCTCAAAATTGAAGATTTGAATTAAGTTGCATAGGTTTATGATTTCTCAGGTAGGTGATTATTTTAATTAGTATAAGTAATGGCAAAGAATAGTTCATAGTGAGAAGGTGGTTAGTTTGAAGTTTAGTTCTCTACTTGTCCGTCCTGGTTTGTTTTGGAAGTACAGCCGGCTGGCTTGATTCTTGCCTGCACGTAGCATGGTATGCTTATTAGTGGGAAGGGAAACTTTCAGACCATATCTCTGTTTCCCCTCTCCATTTTGAAATTGTGGAACAAATTCAGGAAAGGATGTTAATATTGAAACTCAGCTGGACAATTTGTTTAAAACTTGACAGGAAGGGCCAATGTCACTTCCTGTCTGAAAAGGAAGTGTTGGCTTCCTTCCCTTCCTCCTCTCCTGCAAACTCAGTCAACTTGGAATCTGGCTGTGGGGGTGTGTGGTGGTAGTGGTGGTGGTGCTGCTGGTGCTGCTGCTGCTGCTGCTGCTGTTGCTGTTGCTGCTGCTGCTGCTGCTGCTGCTGTTGCTGTTCCTGCTGTTCCTGGTAATACTCTTAACTCGTCTGCATATCGTGGACTGGAGCCTTGTGCCTTCTTGGTTCTTCCCTTTTGGGAGCCCTGTCTTCGTTGTTTTGTTTTTTTTTAAGTGGTTGTTGTGTGCCATCAAATCAGATCTGACTGGCACAGGAGATTGCCCCTCCTTCTCCAGCGGATCTTCTGGTGGATTCGAACCATGCGTCTTCGTATTGTAGTGCAGCTTCTTGGCCTCTAGACCACTAGAGCTCCCTCTGTCCTCGGTTTTGGACTTTTTATTGCAGCACAGGACACCTTCAAATCTCCCAGACATTCTCTTACATACAACTTTATACACACCTTCTTTATATTCCCTGATATCTGAGAAACTAAAATATCTTTTGATACTGAGGGTTAAACTAAGGAAAGGAGAACATTATTGGGCTGAGGGGAGGGGATGACAAAGGCTTCTTATTTTTAAATTGAGCCAAGAAAACATTCCTTCTAAGTGGGGCCAGTTGGCATTCTTCCTGCTATTTTAGTCCAAGCTGCTTCTTCCTACTGACCAGTCAATTGTATTAAGTGTTTGATGTGAGTTTGAACTGTGGTCTCTGGGGTTTGGGGGGAGGGAGAGTGGTGGAAACAGCTGGTGCCTTCATCAAGCCATCTCAATTAGGCTTCTTTTCAGAGTGTTTGGGGTGGGGGTGGGAGATGGGGGAGGAATTGAATGCATGGTAAAAGCCCCAGCAACTCCTATGTAGTGGGATTGGATTTTCAGGCACTCTTAATGCTATGTGGGACGCTGGCTAGTTGGAATGTTGCTAAACTTTTCCCAATCACATTCTTTTCTTTGCCTCTTTTCCCTCCAGTTCTTTAAGCCTGGGCCTCCTTTGGAGGGTGAAGGGTGTGGGAAGTTGGACAGCAACACAGATTCATGCTTTTCCAACCATTGAATATTCAGTTTAAGCCTTGGACCCCTCCAGTGACTTTCTCCTTACCCATTCATTATTCTTTTGGTTGGGTTTTCTAAATATGTCTGCAAACAACCAGAGATACAATTAGAACCAGGACATCTGGTGGTCATGCTGAATTGTAGTCTGATCTCCTCAAATGCTCGTGTGACTGTATTTCTGACTCAACATCCCTTTCTGTCTCACCTCACTTGGAGCCAGAGAACTTGCTGAGCATCCTTTGGAGCAACTGCATTGATATGGGTGTGTCCAGCTCAGAGGGTGGACCTTCTGCTGTCTTTTTTTTCTTCTTTTTTTTAAAAGTCTCAGAAAATTCTCTGCTACTATCCGCTGCTGTTGAATTGATTTTCATTTACAGTGACGGCCCTTGAAGTGTCAGAGGGTGTAAACCTTTATGGGAGGAGAGTGCCCATCTTTCTCTCTTGGAGCAGCTGATGTCTTCAAGCTGCCAGCTTTTTGGTTAGCATGCTGGCATGGGATGCCTTACACCTCTTTAGATGCCACTATTTTCATCTGGTTTTGTATGGCCCTTCATATTGTAATTACTTCTGATTTATTTGACCTGGTCTGTGAATGAGAGCCAGCAATTGTAATTAAGTTTGTAGTTACTCCTTTTATTAATACTGTGATTTTGGGAGAAAATTTACAAGGCAAATTAGCTCATTGAACAATTTCTGAACATATTCTGTGTCATTGGTTACTCTTTTCCATTTTGGTGGTTCTGTTTTCCTCAGTCTGGCCTCCTTACCGTACCATGTTTGGTCTAGTTATCATGCAAATGTTGACCTTGAGGTCTCAATTAAATGTATAAAGGAGCACAGTGTTTATGGGGTTTTTTTGGGTCAGTTTTTACTTATTTTTGAGTAAATTGATTTGATCTGGAGCTAGGTAAGGAATCTTAAACTTTTGTTTTCCTATGCATCAGTGACAAGAGTTTGAAATGGTTAGCTCCTCCCATTGATATTCTGATGATAAACATGGAATCGGTAAATATTAAGCTTGAGTAGATGGTTCCTGTGTATATTTCTTATTCCACCTCTTACCTGGTTTATGCAGGATCCACGTGATGTACTCATTCCAAGTTGTGCTGCTTACGCTTTTTTCCCGTTTACTGCCTAGATCAGGGTTCAGCCCAGAGTACTTCTGACAGGTTAGGCTTAGTCCAAGAAACGCTGGGGAGAAAGAAAACCAACCCAAACTTAATGTTGTCAAGTTGAATTCCAATTTACATTATTGACCCCTTAGAACACAGTGAAGCTCTGGTGACTCAGTAATAAGAATCATGCTGTCATTGCAAAAGTAATGCGTTTCGAATCCACCTAATGGTCCCAGAGAGAAAGATGGGCAGTCTCCTCTTTTGCAGTTAAATGCGCTGAAGGGTCACTGAGCTATGGATGATTTTGGACTGGCTGGAACTTAACAACTGGACAGAGTAGAGCGGCTCTGTAGGGTTTCCAGGGCTGTAAAATCTTTACAGAAGTCGACTGCTACATCTCTTGAGCCCCAGTAGATTCAAACCACTGAATAGCAGCACTGATCTTAATCACTGTGTCATCTGGGCTCTTTGGGAGAAAGGGAGGAGGAGAGATGCTACTTTGCTTGTAATGTCTCTGGTTGGAAAACTCTGTTAAGCTTTGTACTTTTGTTTGTGCCCTTTAGGCAAAGGGTGTTACTTTGGAATTTTAGACTGGTTAAATACAACTTGACCTCTTTCTGCATCTTTGCTTCTGGAGCTTAGGGCTAACTTCCAGTGGGCTTGTACAAGATAATAGAAAAATCTCATTCCTCTCATTATTGAAGTCAACCCATATTAGGAAGAGAGAGACTCTTCTGACACATTGCCAGATTTATGGTCCCTGACCCCCATCATTGCCGTCCAGTTGGAACTGACTCATAGCTCTCTCTTCATTGGCTTTCAGAGGCTGCAAATTGAAAGGAATATCACCCACTGTTTCCCCCTGGAGGCCCTGGTGGATTTGAGCCACCAGAGAGGGTCAGCCCTTGGGTCGCAGCACAGCTTCCTGTAATTAGGCCACCACTACAGGGAAAACAGATTGTTGTTTTGGTCTCCTTGTTGCCACTGCTGCAATGCAGTTGCTAGTGGTCCTTCATTCATTCTCTAAGGGCAGCAGGGAACTTTGCTCTCACACTTGATAAGCTTCTGCCTTCTATGCCTCTTTGTAGGGTGGAGTCAGCTTTATTTGTTCTCTGTGGGGCCTTCTGAGGGGTCAACTTTATGCTTGTGGGGAAAAGAGGAGAGACTGAGACCTTGCAAATGGGTGTAGAGAAGGTGGCAGCAGAGGTGTATGTCCTGAAGTAGTTTTCTGCAGGTGGGAATATTGACTAACACCAGGTTCATGATCAGATTGACACCATGAAACTTTCTTAGGGGTGTGTCATATGTACCTGAACTGAATTTAACAGCAGCACTAACTTTAATTTGCCCAGTGCAGCACCTCCAAAATGAATAAATTTGCAAATCCCCTCCCTCCTTCGAACCTTAGATCCACAGGATCTTTCTGCAGTTTCTTAAAGGTCTGAGCTTTGTCCTGTGTAGTGTTGGCTTGAGGCTGGGAGGAGGGCTGTTTTCCCTGAACATGATAAGAAACTGAGCAGGGCAAAGTGAGAGCACTGGCTGGTGATTGGTAGACAGGATGCCCTGGAATGTGCTTGGCCTGAAGCCCAGAATCCAGCACTTTGTATTTGTTTGTTTCTGGGAGACTGTGGTCTGGTGCTACTGTGACAGGAAGTGAGAAAGCTGGGAGTGGGGGAACGGAGAGGGGCGATGTCTTTGTGGTTCTCCTGTGAAATCTCTTTGTCCCTGGAGAGTCACTCCATTGCAGAGCTCCACTGAGAAGAGAGCAGCCTTTGTGTGGCCGATGGGTCTCAGAGCATCTAGATACTCGAAGGGTTTAGGGGGTGTGAATTCTGACTGTGCCCTTTTGCATTTTAGCACTTGAGTTATATAAATGGCCTTGACTTCTTAACATTGTGTTTACATCTATTATTTATGGATCTCTTGAGATTTAATTTAGAAAAGATTCTAGAAGGAAGTAGATGGATGTTTAATGTTTATTCATTGTACATATTGCAGATAACTTCTTCAAGACTTTGAGGGACAGGAATAAACAGGCTGTTCTGACGTTCCACGTTTTAGAACTCATTCTCCCAATGACACCCTACCACATACAGAGCAGGAGAAATCTACCTGTCCATTGATTTCAGTGGTTAGAGAGAGGTACTAGCAGTTCTATAACTAGGGAATCATAGTTGGTAGTTTCCTGGAACTTTTTTCATATACTATGTCTATGGAGTTCTGGTAGCTCAGTGGTAAGGACGAATACTATTGTGCTACCAACGCACAGGCAGGCAGTTTGAATCCTCCAGCTGCTCCACAGGAAAAAGATGGGCAATTCCTTCCCATGGTATTTTCAGCCTTTGGAAGTCTGTAAGAGAATCAGCTATGAGTTGGTTCCACCTCCAAGAAGGCACAGAACAGGAGCAGCAACATGTTTAGACCAAGATCACACCTGTAGGTTGTACTTTCTGGTGGGGGCTCCCACTGCACTGGACTCTCATTTTGTTTTCCCTACTTTCTTGTGGAATAGGCATCTCTTCTCACTTTGTGGATTGGGTGGCTGAATCCTCAATTTCTTGCCAAGCTGGCTAGTCCCTGAGCGGACACACAAACCAGCCTTTGATTGCCCAGGAGGACAGCTGCCCTAGAGGCAGATTGCTAACATACCGTTAGAACAATCCCTCCCCTCTGTTCTGATGCTGGCTAGCACAGTCTTCCCTGCCTCTAGTTCCTTCTGTTTCAGCCCCTACTCTGATCTCTACTTTTGGCTTAATGAGATGTCACATTAAAAATCAGAGTGGAAATATTCATGATTAGATTTTCTTTCATGAGTTGGGGTTTGGAGTGGGGGCTTTGATCAAAGAATGAGGTGTAAAACCAGGTTTCTAGAGTAGGCTTGCTAGTGAAGAAAGACACCTGGTGGTAAAGTGGATTATTTGCTGGAATGCTAACTGAAAGGTTGGCAGTTTGAATCTACCTGCTACTCCATGGGAAAAAATGAGACAGTCTGATACTAGAGAGATTTACGGCCTCAGAAACCATAGTGGGGCACTTTGTCCTGTGCTATAAAGGGCACTATGAGATGGAATTGACTCAGCTTGGCAGTGGGTGTAAAGTACCTCTTTAATTGCTACTGCCTTTCCTTCTGAACACTCTTTCCTTCCAAAAAACGGGAATCGGAGGTAGGTTGGGGAGATAGTCACTCACCAGGTTTGAGTAAGGTCTTGTTCCTTCATGACAGTGACTTTTGCTTTTCAAAGAAAAGATAAAGATTTTTCCAGATGGTGCTGCTTTAGACGAGGCTCTGTTTCCTTTGCTGCTAAGATCAGTTTAGCTCATAGTACTTCTGACAGGTCTACCTGGTTTACCCCATGCCCTCTTATTTCTCATTCTCTAAAAGTTATTTTTTGATAAACTTTCCTATTCAAGGTAGAGTGATTTTTATACAAAGTTCACACACTTTCTTTGCTGTTTCAAAGAGACGTTGCATGGACTTGGAATGGAACAGATGTGATTCCACTCCTTAACAAGCAGTATTACGTTGGGCAAGATACTAGACTTCTGATATAAGTTTACTCAGAGCCCAGTTTTACATCAGGGAATGTTGAGATGATTAAGTGTGATCATTTATATGGGAGATCAATAGCCAGTTAGCCAGTGATTCCCAATTTACTTGCCATTTTTGAGGTCACTTTCTCTTTTTTTAGATAAGAGGAAACACTTCTGTGGTCAGTTGTTCAATGGCTAAAATAGGACTTTAGTGCTTCCGCTGGTTGATTTCTTCATGACTTAACTTCTTTCCCTGTTCCTTGTCTCCATGTTCTGTACTGAACGGACCAACCAGTAGCCCTTGTGAGTATTCAGAGTCAGTTAATTGCATAGGATGAAATTGCCCATTTGTCTCTGTTAGGTTAGGAGCTGGTGGGTTCAAACTGTGTGCCTTTGAGATTGCAGCACAGCTTCTTCTATTAGGCCCTTGAGCTCCCACTGTCTCAGTAGGAAGGTACTTTTAAAGTACTTTAAAACCTGATAAATGATGGGAGCTCTGGTGGCCTAGTGGCAAGAAGCTGCACTTGCAATCTCAGAGGCACACGTTCGAATCCACCAGATGCTCTGCTGGAGAAGGACGGCCAATCTCCTCCTGTACCATTCAGATCTGATTTGATGGTACACACACACACAATAATAAAATAAAATTAAGAAACCCACAAAAACCTGATAAATATGTTTTTGAACTTTTCAGAACTTGAAGGAAATGGAAGTCAGTTAAGTATGACTCAGTTACATTTTTCCAATTAGTAATTATTGCCCCTTGGATAGATCTCATTGGCTACAATATTGCCACTGCTCAAGCTTTCAGTTTTTTAAGTTATGAGATGAATGGGCAGAGAGATGAGGATGTAGGCCCAGTTGGGTGACCTCTAGGAAACCCTAAATGTAAGCTTTATCATCCCCCCCCGTGCCCCCCCACCCCCCCAAGGTGGGGAAGACTGTAAGCTGCCTTAGTTTTAGGATTTTTTTAATGATACCAGAGTTAAATGGTACTTTTCTGCTTCTTTTAGATTTTTTCTCATTGAGTTTCTGGCTTCCCTCTTGTAGGAAAGAGAAAAGCATTTGGCTTTGTCCCTTCTTCTAGTCTGACACCTCCCTCTTATCTTCTCTTATTGACTTCTCCCTAAAGTGCTGCTCTCTCCTTATAAGGCTAGGTGAGATGCCTTTGGCAGCGTTGCAGCAGGGACCCAGGTAAATCACTCTGTGTCTCAGACTCTCTCAAGATTGAAAGAAAATCCAGTGTTATCTGTCTCACTGGAGAGCTTGGAGAGTCACGTGGGTAATGGGGGAGGAGAGGAGGCGGCCTGGCCTGAGAGATCAGAAGGACTTGTTAGACCAGTCCTGTGTGTGTGTGATGCGTGCTCCAGAGAGAAGCAGGTTTTGTTTCTTATTCCTTTCAGTCCTGGGCCCCTTCTGAGCTGAGAGCCACACCCTTCCCTTGCTTTAGAGCCAGCCCAACATTTACCCATTTAGTATATTATAGTTTGGTGGCTTCCCAGAATACGTGGTAGAGGAAAAAAAAGAGCAAGAAAATTGTTCCATCTGGTTTTTGAATACAGAAGGTCATGTTGGTGGCAGTAATTGTTTATTTAAATCACAGTAAAAACTTGACACATAATGTCATTATCAAACTGAAGTAAGTTTTAGAAATTCTGTTGACCTTATATCTTGCTAGCTCAACTCCTTTTTTGTTTTTATTTTATATCTTCCTTCTAACAAGAAGTGTTTAAAAAGTAGGTATATTTAAATTCCATTTCTCCGAAGTGTCATCATTTTTTCTTAAGAGGAGAGTGGTTAGTCCAGACATTCCCCTCAACCATCAGAGATTGTGGGGGATACCGTGAACCACTCTTGCTTGCTTTCCTGGAAATTGGCCTTTGGTTCTCCCAGCCTGGAATGAAGTAGATCCACAGGGAAGCACAGGAACTGTCACGCCTAGGCCAAAGCCAATTCCAGAACTCAAGTGACTGGCCCAAAAAAGGACCAATCCTTTTGTGATTCTGACATGAGCTCAGTTGAGATTGTGAAGTGAGTGAAGTCTTTAAGTGGGAATGCCCATCAGACCTACGGATGTGAGGGTGAGAGTGGGAGTAACAAGTGAGTCTGTCTGGTGAAGGAAGGGGCTAGAACTGATTTGTCCTGAGTTTCAGACAGTAGAAGATGGAGTGGAGGGTTGGGCACTTGGACTTTGGACTCTGATACAAGTACTTTGTGATAAGCTGTGGAAAAACGTAATTTTTTTTTTTGAAGCATAAGGAAAGTTTTCAGTGTGATTGAAGAGAGTAATTGCTTTGATTTTGGGGACAAATACCAGTTAAATATGAGAAAGTTTTGGTATCTTAGAGGACCCATTTTTCTGCCTTGAATGTGACACAATAGGTATTTTTAAAAAAATTTAATTTTTCATTCATGTATTCATTGTTGCACGTTTTCTCCCTCCTTCCCCAGTCTACCCTGCAATGTACCCCTTGTTCCAGATTGTTCTCATGCATATAAAGCGTAATCATATATTCCTTTCAGTGAGTTCTTCACTCTGTTCTAATGCAGAGTTCATTATCTAGTCTTTCCCCATTCCCTTCTCAACCCCCTGTATCTGTGCTATTTTATATTGGTGGTATGCAGTAGATAAGTTTTTTGGTGCTCCTGTGGGAGGCTGGCTTGGTGTACTTTTAAAAAAAGGGATATTGGAATCCTTAGAATGATGTGGAAATGGTATTTGCCTTATCATTGTACCTAGAGGGAGAGCAATAAATTTGTGACATTGATTTTGATTTTATAAAGTAGGAAGAAGAGCTGCCTTTTAAGGCTGTCTACACAAGATAAAGGTTCTTTTTCCAAGAATCCACAGACCATCTGGTGGTCTTCGAGTCCTGTGGCCCAGTGTTTAAGCACTCGGCTTCTGACTGAAAGGTAGTTGTGGTCGAGCCACTGGACCCACTGGCTCAGCAGCAAGAGAATCTAGTGATCTGGTTCTGTGAAGAATGAGTCAGTTCAGTCACAAAGGGAGCTCTGATAGCCTAGTACTAAGGCGTTGCACGGCTGATCCAAAGGCACAAAGCTTGAGTCCACCGCTGTTCCATGGGAGAAAGATGGGTAATCTCTTCCTATGTGATTCACAGCCTTTAAAAACTCTCTGGTGGGTCAGCCATCAGTTGGTTCTGAATCAATGGCACACAGCAACAATATTTTGTCACGTGGAGTTGCTGTAAGTTCACATCAACTAGACTGCACTCCATCTCCAGGAAAATAATATTTCATCTTACCTCTCAGGTCTACTTATTCCTTCTCTGAGGTACATGGAGATATTCAGAGTCACCCAGCCTATTGTTTCACATATTAACCCATTAACGTTTTATATTCACCTTGAAAAGAATTAGAAAATTACAGAAAGTTTCGCTTGGTAGTCTGAACTTGAACCTCAGGTTTTTTGACCTCTAATCTGGAATTCTGTCCATTTTCTCTGAGAGTGTGAAGAATTGCCATACAGTTTGGTTTTTAAAATGGGTAAAAAGGAAGTCAGCTGTGGATCGGTTCTGACTGCAAGGCACCCAACAATATGGCACATTTACAGTGGGATAAATCTTCAGTCATGCTGTTGGCAAGTGATTTTTTTACCGTGTTTAGTTGGTCGGCATTATCAAACCGGTTGGGTATTTGATTTTCTTTAACTTACTTTGATCTGGAATTTTTGCAGAAGAGTTTGAACTTTTATTACCAGTGCTTGAATGAGAGGCTGTTCTTCTTGGTTCCAGTTAAATAGTAAGGAAGTTCTTGCCTTTGGATTCCTAGTAAAAACGACCTATGGTTTGTTAAGAATGAAACCAGTTATTCTCTGAGAATGTAGTTGTAGGGAAATGATACCAAGATCCATTTAATGTGTCCTTGTCTCACTTTGAGATTTCCTTGGTCTCTGTGGTGAGAGGAAGTATAATCCACTGAAAATGTTTCAAGTGGCAAAACTGGGAAGGTGTTGACCTGGACTCAAGGCTTTTTGGACTCTATCAGCCCAAATCAGTTAATGGTTTGCAAACTGATGTGTAGTATAATCTTTTTATGGTGCATACTACCTGGAGAGGAACTTTCACCTCTGAGTTAGGAGACCATATACTGTAGCTTGCCTAACTTCTGCTGTGTCTCCACTACTTACACTTCTTTTCGTCTCATATTTTCCCTCCCACTTACATCTTATGTGTAGATATTATGCATAACCTGTTAGCCTAAGGGAAGATGACTGCCACCACCCCTTTCCTTTTCTGTGATGGTTGGGAGAAAGTGCTTAGAGGTTATAAGGGAGAAGGGCTGACCCATTTTATCTGTCATACACAGGACTTGTAGCATTTCGGACTTGAGAATGAGTTTTAGAATGGCACCTGGGTTTAAATTAAAAATTTGCTCATAACTGTGAGATCTTGAGTAGTTTGTTTTCTCACTTGCAATAAAATATGACTTTTTGAAATAAATGTAAGACATTTAATAATTTTATTGTCACCTTCCCTTTCTCTTGCTAATAAAGTGCTGACACCTCAGATGAAGAGTTGAGGACTATAGCAGATTTATAATACTGTACACTGCCAGGAATGAGGGAAGCACTCTGTCCTAGAAACCAGCTCATCTACTCCTTAGAACTCAGTTATGGTCTTGATCCAGTGAATTTCAGCAGCTAGTTCACACACAGTTGTGGACTGAGGAATTACTATTAAGAAATGTAACTGGAACATACAAACTAACTCTTGAAATAACTTAATGCCTCACATTTGTTTAACATACATTATCTCACCCGATCTTCATAGCCGGTCTGGGTTAGGTTGAGCCAGTTGAGGATTGGCCTTTTTACATATGAGAGCATACCAGTCTTCTGAGTTTTAGTCTAAACCACAAAGCTTCTGCTATTTTCCTTCAAAAAGAAGATGTCTTCATTTTTCCAGATAGAGGAATAAGATGGGAGAAACCAGTATCATCTTTTCAGATATTGCTTCCTGACTTGAGACAGAAGTAGTTTCTCTTCCTTCTCAGCTCCCTTTACTGACTTATAGTTATTGGGGCCAAAATCACCATTTTATGATTGCGGAGTGATGGTTTCCTTTCAGCAGCCGTGAAGATTACAGAGCAGAGGCTGCCACAGGTAGTAACTGAATCTTAGTCATTGGGAGAACCACTCTTAAGCCCATCCTAGTCCTTTGTGTGTGGATAGTTATGGTTATGGTACATAGTGAATACGGGTGAGTGCTTAAAGTGATGAAATAGATGAAAAGGGAGCAAGCAGCATTTTTATAAGAGCACTTTATTAAAGATCTTTGAGAGATCTGTTGGAATGTAGGGAAGGAATGTGAGAAAATGACAAAGGATTCAGGACTGGTTTCAGGTACTGGGTTGATTAGGATTCAGGACTGAATTCAGGGACTGGCTTGACTGGAAGGAGTTATGATGATAGAGAACTTAGTAGATGTTTTTGATGCAAAAAAGTATTGGCACCTGCTTGTCAATTTCTCCTGGGTGCTCTTGTTTGCTGAATACTGCACACAAACCAGGACAAACAGGCATGGCATTTGTGCTTTTGGTGGGGCTCTGGAGAGCGTGGGAACAAGAGCTGAAGCACAAGGCTCAGCCTAGGCTAGTCCCCACTTGTCTTCCCCACTGCTACTATTGCATTGGTTTCTCAATGTCTTTGTGGGCATGCTGGGACTAGGCTTGGAGGTTTCTGCATTAGGGGTGGGAAGGAGCGGGAAGGGTATTCCAACAGCAAGTCCTCCCTTATCCCCCAATTTCATTTCTGCATGAGAGAATAGGTTTGATCCTTATTGTACCTTATTCGTGGTGCTGGAAAACCTTAGGCATAACAGTAGGATTGAGTTTTTATGAAAACTCTGTTTTCAAGTCCCAGGTAATTGAAACAGAGCAAAGTGTAAAGGCCATTTGTCATGTTAAACAATTCCAAGTCATAATGGAATGGCTCCATTCCATTCCTAAAATGTCTTCTCCCAATTACTCCTGCTCCTTTTATTTTTTTATGCACTGGGTGTATTTAATTTTCCTCTCATTCCTGTTTTTCCTCCAATATTTCTGCAGCCCTCTCCTTCCTGCTTCCTCCTTGCTGTGGTGGCTGGGATGCTTCTCCCATGACTTTCTGAATCTAGGCTGGTCTCTTCTCTGTTAAAACAGTCAGTACGACCTCTTAACAGGTGTGTATGAAAATAGGTTTATTAAAAACAAGAAAGACTATTTTAAGTGCCTTTTTTGTTTTTAAGGATTGATGGGAGGATGGTTAGGAACACAGCTTATTTTTAATTAATTGTAAAATCTGTAGTTAGAAGAGGAAAAACTCCATTAAGACCCAACAGTATGAATACATTAGCCAATTTGTTGCTTATATGATAGTAAGAATATAGAAAACTCGTCGTATCTGTATTTATTGCTATCATTTATAATTGAAATAAAAACAAGCATTCTAAATATATGGCTATTTCTTATGAATGGAATGAGTAAGAGGGTAAAAAAAAAGTCTTTTAAGAGATTTAGAGTTGGCTGCAGATCACAGATATGTAGGAATTTCCTTTGAAATACTTTGTGTAATAATGTAGAGTTTGAGCCCAAGACTCCTTGCTGTATTTCCCAATGAGATGACTCCTCAAAGTTGTGCCTTCCCCCCCCCCCAATCTTCTCTTGTCCATTGGTAGTCAAAACATTTGTTTTACCTCAATGTTGTATAGTTTTGAAAAGTAGAAAAATCCCTTTGTAAATATACTCAATATTTGAGGACTTTTTAGATTGAGAAGTTGGACTTGCTTTTGTCTCCATCCTTTAATGGTGGAAAGACCTCCATATTTTACTTGCATCAAACATAACATACTAATTTACAGTATTTAACTTCCATTGTTTGTATTTGGGAGAGGTTAAGTAAGGTAGTGCCCTTTATCTGCAGCTTAGAACAGTGAGTGCTGGTCTGTACACTGGAACAGGGACAAGGAACCTGATTGTCGTTTCATGTGACATCCATATTCCCTACCACACTCCTACCAACAATGTGGATACTTGTAGTTGGACCTTCCCATAGTTTCTGTGGGATGTTGAGGAAGGTAGTGGGGCAGGACCCCGCTTGAGTAGACACTGGTGATGGGCTCCCAGGCTTGGTGGTGGGTTGCTTTCTGCACTGCAGTAGAATCATGAGAGGGCATCTTTGGTTCTGGGATTAAAAATTCATCTGTCTTCTCTGACTTCTGACCTTTTCTCTCCTCTTTCTTACCCTCTCCCCAGTAGTGTGAAGTGAGGGGGACCTTTTCCCCTCCTTCCTCCTCCCTTTGTGAGCCACCGTCCTTTTTACCCTGCCTTGCGGCGGCTCCGCCCTTTACCATCATGGACGACTCAGAGGTGGAGTCGACCGCCAGCATCTTGGCCTCTGTGAAGGAACAAGAGGCCCAGTTTGAGAAGCTGACCCGGGCGCTAGAGGAGGAACGGCGCCACGTCTCGGCGCAACTGGAACGCGTCCGGGTCTCACCACAAGATGCCAACCCACTCATGGCCAACGGCACCCTCACCCGTCGGCATCAGGTAACCCTTCTTCCCATCAGACTGCAGGTAGGATTTAACAGGCTCACGGAAATCTACCTTGGAAAACTCTCCTGATGGTGGTGGGCTTATCCGGTGCTGTGCTTCATGGTAAACCTTTCTAAAAATCACATCTGCTATTTGAGGCAATAGCAACTCATAGCAACCCAGGACAGTGTAGCACTGCCTTGTACTGTTTGACCCTTTCTGAGGGTCGTAAATACTGACTAAGAGATGGGGAATGTTACTGCTGTGCTCAGTTGGGTGGACTTATCTCCAGAAGAGTCCATCTGACTTTCTGTTTAGCCAGAGTAGGGTTTCTGGGTTGAGATGCCATTCTCATAATGGCGGATTATATTTGGAGCTATACTCAAATTACTTCTGTTTTCTTGGTTTTAAAATTTTAGGAAAGTAAATCCCTGCTTAGTGGTTGGGAAGCTAGGCATCTTGTGCTCTCGGTCCCGGTTTGGTCTCCCTCAGGGAACAGTCTGTGCTCAGAAGGTGTGGCCGTGTCTATATTTTGTGTATTCCTCTTCTTTGTTGACCTAGTGTACTTTTTAGTTGTCTGCTGTAAATTGTGTCTTGGAGGAAGGGTCATTGTTCATTTTCTTGGTTAGAGCTGGGGAGGGAGTGTCCTGCTGCTGTTTAACCCACATAACCACAGGAGCCAGTGGTCTCTGAGGTTAGTTGTCTCTGGGACATGCCTTGGGAGAGTTGGTGGTAGAAATGAGAACTTTCTTCTCCTGTGCCCCCATAATAGGAAAAGAAAGAAATGAGAAGTATTTTGTTTCCTATGTCTTTAGTCTGACTTCATTGTGATGTAATCTGTCTGAGGTTTTGTCTGTCTTTGTGTGTGTACTCGCATACAGTGGACATTGCCTGACAGATTTGCATTTTAAGAGAGCTTTGTGTGGGAACCTGAACTACGCTCATGGTCCAATAGTCCTTTTGTTGATTTCTTAATTATTTATATTTAAGTTAGAAGAGAAAGGTCCCTATACTGAGGAGCCTTGTAAATGTGAAGAAGACAGATTTTTCCATTTAGGAATGACCAGAAATTTGAAGGCTCCCAGAACTAGAGTAGAGGTCTAGGGATCAGCCATATATATTGGAAAGGTGGGGTGTGGCGGGGTGTGTATGTGTGTGTATGTGTGTGTGTGCGCGTGCGCGCAGAGAGCAAGGTTGCTCAGGCCGGAGAGATGGGGATTTCCAGGAGTTGGTATGATTTCTCTCCTTCATTTGGTTTTTGGTTTTGTGTTTTGTTTTTTTTTTAAAATAAACTTCTCCGAAGCAGTGATACTGATACCACTCCCTTCCGACTTCCTGAAAAGAATGTTTAATTTCCTCTCCCTGCAGCATTATACACTGTATATAAAGGGGCATGGGTGGGGAGAGATGGTCTCCCAAGGTGCCTTATCTCACTGTTCTGTTGAGGAAGAGTAGGCAAATGCATTTTTACATGGCATAATGTCATTGGATTATTTTCTGCTGCAAAAGACAGACCAGTTTCAGAATGGTGTTTTTTAATATGTGCTGTGGCTCTAAACTGGTGAAGATGCTGAGGAGTTTTTCTGAGGAGATTTGGGGTGCTTGGTAAAGAAAATTCATCTTTTGATGTCTTTAAAAAGCTGCCTGTTATGGGAGTTTCCAATAATAATAGAACGCGAAGATCTTTAGAACAATCAAGAAGGCTTTTGGAAAGCCCCAACCTACTCCTTTCAACTTTGCATATATTTGTACAACTTTCTAAAAAGTTTGAGTTTTGAGAGATTTACCTTGAGTTTCAGCTGTTTACTCATCAAATGTGTTTTGAGTGCCTGTTGTGTGCCAGAGATCATTCAAGGAACCAAAGATGTCAGTAACGGACCCCAGAAATTCTCTGTTCTCATTGAGCTTACGTTCTTATTATATTCCAGAGACCCAGACTGTTAGAGTCCCAGGCCTGACTGCAGCTTGATGAAAGTACTAAGATTAAGGAGTGATGTGGTTTTCGTATGAACACTGATACAGGACCCTATGCCACAAATATCTTCTTGAATTCCCTTTTCCTGTTTAAAAAAAATCATTTATGTTTGATAAAGCAAAAGAAGGCCACAAAATGAATTGTCTTCTTGTGGGCTATGTTTCAGAACGGCCGGTTTGTGGGCGATGCTGACCTTGAGAGACAGAAATTTTCAGATCTGAAACTCAACGGACCCCAGGTAATTATTTTGGCCCAGGGCCTAGGTTACTTCATTCATTACTTTTTATTTCCTCAGTTAATAAGATCTTGTTAGTGTCTTGTGGAGTGCCTGCCACACTGTAACGACCCATTAATATTAGTTTCTTTCAGTTAGAAGAAGAGATCTATATATCTCCAAAGGGTTTATGTAGTTTTGTTTTGGAAGGAACCTTAATGACCATTGATCCTTGTCACTCATTCCACTCTTTATCCCTGTTTGATTTCTCATTTTCTGTTTTCCTTTTCTAGAGAGGATATACATTCTCTCTAGAAAACCTAACCTGAAGCTTGGCTGATCTTGAGCCTTAGGCAGTATCTGAAGAATAACAAAGTTTGTTCATACTGAGACTTTCTGGTTTATCTTAAAAATTCTTTATTTACTAGGAAGATAACTCTTGAAGAGTCACTTAGATGTAAATATATCTGCAGCTCGCACAGTTCATTTTAATTTAGAACTGGGAAGTTAAATCTGCTGTCTGTCATTTAGATGTTGATGTGGCAATGGTTAATTCAGTTCATGTTTTTAAATAGCCAGAATTGGGAAATTCTATCTACCGACCTTTATTAAAGTTTAGAAGTTGAGGATTACCATCCTTCCAACAATGCTGCGACCTATAATGGAAGCCTGTTCCCAGGGCACCTGTGCTTCTCTTTGGGACAAACTGTTAAGTGTTTGGCTTAATAGTGTTATTATGTATTGTCAGCTGCTACTTAGAGTGACCCTCTGAACAACAGATCTGAAGCCTCTTCCCTGTCCTGTGCTGTCCTCACCAGCTCTGACATGCTTGAACCCATTGCTACACTCACTGTGTCATTTCACTTTGTTGAGAGTCTTCCTCTTTTACATTGACCCTCCACCTTCCCAAGCATGATGTCCTTCCCCTTTTGAATTAAAAAAAACATTTTAAGAATAGATTTGAACATTGAACACTGATAATTGACGACCTGATGTGGTGGGATGACATGAACAATATCATCCAGGATAAAAGCAAAAAGTCATTACAAATGTGAGGAAAAAGAAAAGAGCAGAATGAATATCACAAGAAACTCCGAAAATTCCACCAGAATGTAGAGAAGCTAAAACTGAGGGAAGAAATGATGAAGTAAAAGGGTTGAACAGAAGATTTCAAAAGGCAGCATGAGAAGACCAAGTATTATAATGAAGTATGCAAAGAGCTGGAGCCAGAAAATAAAAAGGGGAAGACCTCACTTGGCATTTCTCAAGCTGGCTGAAC
This sequence comes from Elephantulus edwardii, assembly GCF_000299155.1. Classification (NCBI taxonomy): domain Eukaryota; kingdom Metazoa; phylum Chordata; class Mammalia; order Macroscelidea; family Macroscelididae; genus Elephantulus; species Elephantulus edwardii. The sequence continues at coordinate 1,310,320 of NW_006400034.1, forward strand.
TGAAGAA
>NW_006400034.1:1316296-1320226 GCF_000299155.1 Elephantulus edwardii
TATCTCCTTTGGGCGTGATCAGGATAACAAGATTGCCATAAAAAACTGTGATGGTGTTCCTGCCCTTGTTCGGTTGCTTCGAAAGGCTCGGGATATGGACCTTACTGAGGTTATTACTGGTAAGTTCTAGGTGCAAGGGACACGGCAAGGTTGGGGGCACTGTTACCTATTAGAGAGGTTGAGAACTTGTGATAGGGGTTTGCAGTTTTTTTACATTTTATTAGAGACTGTGAATTGGTGGTAGCCAAGATTTGTTTAGATAGATAGTGTTTGGGTGTTTTTATTTATTTACTTTTTTTAAATAATTGGTTGTTAATGTTTAGCAGGGGAGCTTTAGTGGCCTAGTGGGTAAGGATTTGCATTGCCAACCCCAAAGGCAGGTGATTCATATTCATGGGCAACTCTGTTGGAGAAAGATGGAATATACTGACTTTTAAAAATTTACAGCCTCTCAAAATCTGTTGGAGGGTCAGCTATGAGTTGGTTCCAACTCAATAGCATTGAGAGAGAAGTATAACATACATGAGAGTTGACTTAAAAGTTGATGTTCTTCTCGTAAAAATGTGGACATGCTAATGACAATAGATCTGCCTTCCTGTTTGCAATTGTTGGTCTGAACTTACCGGTTTGTGTCCTGCTCACTTTGCAGCAATCACCAGCACATCCTGTTAGCTCTGCCCAACTATTGTCAAGTAGGAAGATATGTTCTAACATTGAATCTGGGAGTCAGTTGCCATTTATCTATGTTCTTGTAATACACAAATTTTTACTTTATTGTTAGGCTTGTACAGACATTTGAGCTCATGGCCCTTGCTTAAAGAATAGTTATTTTTAAGGGAGGGAGCTCTGGTGGCCTAGTGGCAAGGCGCTGCATTGCAATCCCAAAGGCACATAGTTCTAATCCACCAGATGCTCTTTTGGAGAAGGAGGAACAATCTCCTTCCATGCCAGTTGGATCCATGGTACTCAACAAGAGAGAATAGTGGTTACTGAAATGCAGTTGTGACCCACTAGTACTTACTGAAAGCAATTTTGTGGATTTCGTTCACCATCCTAAGACAAAGACACATAAAAGTAGTAATACACATTAAAGGTTCTCAGTGAGGGGTGATTGTTGTGTGTTGTGTACCAAAGCATCAGAATTGACCAATAGCTGACCTGTTGGTGGATTTTCAGAGGCATTTACACAAGAGGAAATTGCCCATCCTTCACCCGAAGGGCAGCTAGTGGCCTCGAACTGTGTGCCTTAGGGTTTGCAGCATGCCTACTTGCAACTAGGCTGCCACAGTTCACAGGGGTGAAGGATAGTAATTTTGCACCTGCTGGCATTTGCAGTGTCTGTAGGCACATTTGATGATTGTTAATGCTTTTAGCATCTAATGAGTGGAGGCCAGGATACTGCTAAATGTTTAACATGGAACAGAATAGCTCCTAAACAACAACAAAAACTGTCCAACCTAGATTCCAGAATGCCAGTGCTGAGGTTGAGCGAGTACTGCTTGTAGAGTAAATAGTGTTTTATGAAGCTCTGTTAATGTTTGTTGTAGACCATGTTGTTAGATGCCATCAAGTTGCCTTTTACTCCTATTATTCCATTGTGAGCCGTAATGTGAAATACATTTCTTACTGTGGATTGCAAAGCTTGAACATTACAAGTGATTGGGGAAGACTGAGAAATGACGGAATAGGGGATTCTCTCTGGCTTTCTTCAAATGTCCTGACTCGCATGCTATGCTGGTGAATTCTCCGACCTTTTGCCTCTGCCAGGAACTCTGTGGAATCTCTCATCCCATGACTCAATCAAAATGGAGATTGTGGACCACGCACTGCATGCCTTGACGGATGAAGTGATCATCCCACATTCTGGCTGGGAGCGGGAGCCTAATGAAGATTGTAAGCCTCGCCACATTGAGTGGGAGTCGGTGCTCACCAACACAGCTGGCTGCCTCAGGTAACATGGCTGACTTGGAAATAGCAAAATTATATTTTTGAGGATAAACTTAGGTTTAAGGGAAAAAAGAAATTCTTTAGTCTGTCAGTCTTTACCCTACCTACCTTGCGTACTGTGATTCCTACCTACCTTATTACTTTTGTTGTTACTCTCTTTGTACCATATAAAGCCTGCTGCTTTCCAAATATCCTTGCCCATTTTTAGGCTTCTTTGACATTGTCAAAGCTGGTAAACATACATTCAGTACTTACCATGAATAAGACACTTCTCTAGTCTGTGTCTATAAGCCTGTCTCTAATTTATCTGTATTTCAAGTCAAGCTGTGATAAATTCAACAGAGGAGGTGCAGACTCCTGGGAGGGTTGGGGCCAGGGTGGGGAAATCTGTTCCTCCTTCTGTCTGTAACTTGTCTTTTGAGACTAAACGTAAGTGTCTTTGTTTCATCAAAGTGCCCTTGATTTCTTCCTATACCCTACAGATGCTGCTATATTTTCTGTTTTTCAATTTTCTTTTATTGTTAAGAACATGGATAGCAAAAAAATACACCAACAGTTTCTTCGTGTATAATTCATAGACACTGAAGTAAACAGTCTGCGTTGGCAGCCATTCGCTTGTTATTCCGCTCCTGTGAGTGATACACGTACCCTCCTTCTGAGGTTCTCGTTTAATCTTTGGAGTTACTGTTGTCCTTTTGATAGGCATATTTTTTTTTAAAAGCATAATGCTCAGGGAGCTCTGGTGGCCTAGTGGCAAGACATTGCACTGCAATCCCAGAAGTATGTGGTTCAAATACACCAGATGCTCTGCTGGAGAAGGAGGGGGCACTCTCCTCCTGTACCAGTCAGATCTGATTTGACGGTACACGTAAAAATAAAACAATTAAAAAAATAAAATAAAAAAATATTTCTTTTTTTTTAAAAAAAGCATAATGCTCAAAAGAGACATGCTCTACCATAATCTTTCCTTCTTTGGAAATGATAGGTGATGTCTGTATCATTTTGCTTACTCTATTCTAAGTACCTATTCTACCTTTAATTATTGCTGTTGTGATATTTCTTTACCCATATGTGTAGGGTTTAGGTTCTTCAAAGTAGGAGCTGTTTGAGTAAGAATTCATTAAGTTTCCTGTTGTTTCCAATACCTTCCTAATAGAATAGGTATTCACTCATTGTTACCATGAACAGAAAATGTATTAATGAGGTTGAGGGATGTTTAAAGGAATATTTTTATGTTTGAGGCCTCTCTCTCTTCCCCCTCAGGAATGTCAGCTCAGAGCGAAGTGAAGCTCGCAGGAAACTTCGGGAATGTGATGGTTTAGTGGATGCTCTCATTTTCATTGTTCAGGCTGAGATTGGGCAAAAGGATTCGGACAGCAAGGTATGTTAGTGGCTGAGTGAATTTCATTCATAGCAGCCATGTGGTACCTGGAATGCAGACTTGCCAACTTAAATTTTCAAATCATGTTAGATACCTGTACCAGCTGGGACTTTGAAGGACAGTTTTCTTTAGAATTTCTTTAACCTATATAATATATTTTTAAAGCTGCTTACCTTTCAAAGTTGTACTTTTTTTTTTTTAAAAAAAGTATTAAAAAGTCAAAGTAAACCGCTTTGGGTCACATAAAGAGTGAGCAAAATTAATTGTGACTGTACTTGGCTCTTATATTGGCATGAAGCGGCAAGGATTTTGAAAGATCTTCTGGGTACTTTAGAGATGATGGATTGGGCTGTGCTTTTGAGCATCTATATTTTAATCAAGGAAATCCGTGGTGATAGGAAACGACTGTGGGCAGTCTCTGCTCTTATTGAGCCTTCTCTCTTCTGTCCCCAAGCTTGTGGAGAACTGTGTTTGCCTTCTTCGGAACTTATCATATCAAGTTCACCGGGAGATCCCTCAGGCAGAGCGTTACCAGGAGGCACCACCCACCGTTGCCAACAATACTGGGCCACATGCTGCCAGCTGCTTTGGGGCCAAGAAGG
>NW_006400034.1:1320326-1322202 GCF_000299155.1 Elephantulus edwardii
TCAGGCGCACCTTAGTCTCCAGAGAGACACCGTTGCTCCTGAGCACTTTAGAGATGTCCCTAACAGCAGACTTTCCCATCGCGATATGCTTTTTGATTTCCTGACTGCTGCTGCCAAGAATGTTGACTGTGGAGCCGAGATACTGTAGGATACTATAGGCAAAGTCTTGAATGATCCCAGGAAACATCAAAAGAATATACAGAGCCATTGTACTATAAAGAATCGGCAAGGCATGGAACCCTTGCAGGAAGAAGCATACAATCAAGAACCAATGGAAAGAAAAGAAGTTGAAGTTTCACTGAAGACATGGGCAAAAAAAATAAGGTCCAGAAATTGATGGAATATTAATTGACATATTCTAACAAATACAGCCCTGGACATGCTCATCAAACCATGCCAAGAAATCTGGAAGACAGCCATCTGAGTGGAAGAAATCTGTGTATGTTCCCATTACCAAAAAGTGATCCAAAGAATATGGAAATTTTCAATTTCATGAATATCATTTGCAAGCAAAATCTTGCTGAAGAGTATTAAAAAATAACTGTAACATTATACCGACAGAGAACTGCCAGAAATTCAAGCTGGATTTAGAGGAGGTCATGGTAACAGGGATAATCATTACTGATGTCAGGTGGATCTTGGCTGAAAGCTGATAATACCTGGAGGATGTCTGTTTTATTGACTGTGCAAAGGCATTTGACTGTATGGATCATAAAAATTTTAGCTAACATCGGGAAGAATGGGAATCTGAGCTAATAGTAGCTTCTTAATTTTTCTCTTTTCCATTTAGGATCACAGTCATCTTCTCTATAGTACCATCCCCAGAATGCAGGAGCCAGGGCAGATTGTGGAAACCTATACAGAGGAGGATCCTGAAGGGGCCATGTCAGTTGTGTCTGTAGAGACGTCTGATGATGGGACCACTCGGCGCACTGAGACCACAGTAAGTGAGCTCAGGCTAAGTCAAGTTTGGGAGTGAAGGAAGAGGTCTTTCCTCAGGGTCTTTATTAGGGAAAGGATTAGGCAGGTATTAGGGAAGGTGTTCCCTTCATTAGGGTAGATGTAGGCCGTTGATTGGTGGGAATGGTATATGAAAATTATCAACTAAGAAAAAAAAAAAGAAAATTATGAACTAGTCAGAGAAGATAAAAGAGGTGTGAAATATTGAAATGAGAAGGAGAGACTGCATATCAAAGACTGCAGGAGCTTCCTTACATGGCGCTTTTCCTGCTCAGAGACTTCCTGTAAGTTGAAAAGAAAGGTAGGTGTATGTTTAAAGCATTTTTTTAGCAAGAGAGAGTTGCTAGTAGGAGTTTATCTCTTTTCTTAGAATCATCTAAAATGTAAGGTTATGTAATTCACTTCCTTCAGTAGTTTGTTTTCTCTGTCCTGTTCCTTACTTGAAGGTCAAGAAAGTAGTGAAGACTGTGACAACACGGACAGTCCAGCCAATCCCTATGGGACCAGATGGGCTGCCTGTGGATGCCTCCTCGGTTTCAAACAACTATATTCAGACTCTGGGACGTGACTACCGCAAGAATGGCAATGGGGGACCTGGTCCCTATGTGGGGCAGGCAGGCACTGCTACCCTTCCCAGGAACTTCCACTACCCTCATGATGGATACGGCCGCCACTATGAAGATGGATATCCAGGTGGCGGTGACAACTACGGCAGTCTGTCTCGAGTGACCCGCATTGATGAGCGGTACAGGCCCAGCATGGAGGGCTACCGGGCACCTAGTAGGCAGGATGTCTACGGCCCCCAGCCCCAGGTGCGGGTGGGTGGGAGCAGCGTGGATCTACATCGCTTTCATCCAGAGCCTTATGGGCTTGAAGATGACCAGCGTAGCATGGGTTATGATGACCTGGATTATGG
>NW_006400034.1:1329247-1332697 GCF_000299155.1 Elephantulus edwardii
GGAGATCCCTCAGGCAGAGCGTTACCAGGAGGCACCACCCACCGTTGCCAACAATACTGGGCCACATGCTGCCAGCTGCTTTGGGGCCAAGAAGGGTAAAGGTGAGTCTTGGTTGCTTTTCCTTGCTCTTTGATATGGAATGGGAGAAGGAAGGAACTCTTTTTAGCTTTAGATTCAAAAGACTTGCCAAACAATCTGCCTGGCCAGGGATGTCCTTTTGCTCTGCTCCTGCTTCCCTTGTGTGGTGGTGGTGTGGTGTCAGGATCAGTGACTGGGGCGGTGATAGATGAGACCTCAACTAATCCGGGGCCTTCTCTCCCATTCCTCCCTTGTGTTTCCTATGTTTTTCTTCCCCTCCATCCCCTTTCTTGCTTGTGTGCCCGTGATCTTGTTGACATCTTTCTCCTACAATTCTTTCTTCAATCTCTACTCTGCTTTCCACCTTGGGTGACACAATGAAGATGAGTGGTTCTCCAGAGGTGAGTGGCATCTTTTAAGGCACTTGTCTAATTCTAATATGCATGCTTTGGTTTTACCTTCCCTAGTGTTTCCTTGTCTAACCTTTCCTTGGATGCATGTAGGAAAATTGAGTAGAAGACCATTGAAACAAGTGTAGCTCTTCCTGAGCCAGTCGCTCAAGGCATGCTATTTATAGGCAGCTGTCCCTATTGTCAGGACAAAGAATGGTAACAGCCGTAGTGATTGTCCTGATCTTACCTGTCTGCTGTCTTGTTTCGCTTAGTCCCCAGCTGTGAGAAGCTGGGACCTTGAGTTTTCTTTGACCCTTGTAATATATTTGATTCAAAGAATCTGACCTAAGAATTGGAAAATTTTTCTAAGCTAGAGTCATTCCGTTCTTAAACTTTTACCCCTTTTCTACTTTTTTAATTTTCAAAGGGAAAAAACCAACAGAGGATCCAGCAAATGATGCTGTGGACTTCCCTAAAAGAACCACTCCTGCTCGAGGTACGTTACCCTCTAGTTTCCCAAGAACACAATCCATGAGTATAGTAAACTAACAGCAGGTTATGTAGCCAGTATGTTCACGATTATACTTCTCTGTATGGATTTAAAATGATGAGGAAACTGTTAAGAAATGTTCTACTGACTTGTTGTTAGGTGTCATCAAGTCTGGTACAACTCGTAGCAACCGTATAAACCAAAGCTCTAAAAACCCTGTTCTGTTCTGTGCTATCCTCACACTTCCTACACACAAGAGCCTGTCACCGTGTCAAACCATCTGGTTGAGGTCTTCCTCTCCTTCACCAACCCTACACCCTTCCCAGCCCCTCCCAGCAACATACCCAAATTCTTGTTTCCAAAGAGCACTCCAGCTGCACTCTCTCCAAGATTTTTCTGTTGGTTCTCTTGGCGGTCCATGGGATGTTCAGTTCTCTTCTCCAACAACACAGCTCAAAGGTGTCTGTTCTTTTTCTTTTATCTTTATTTGTTGTCCAGGTCTTGGATACATAGCAAGTAATTGAAAAGACTATGGCCAGAATCAAATGAACCTTAATCCTCAAACTGACATCTATTAATTTACAAGGGACTAATTAGTAACTTAGAAAAGCTGCTTGTTAGGCATCTCTTTAAGTTTCCTGATGATCAGATCATGATATGATTAAATTCCCAATGGTTGACCACACTAATGGGCATATGAGTAGGGCTTTCTTCTGTTGTACTGGGGTTGTGAGGAGTCAGAATCGACTCACTGGCACCTGACACAAGAAGCCACATAGAACCTGCTCATTTGAACTAAGGACTCTACAGTGAGCTCAATAAACCCTCTTTAAGTGTCCGTGATCAAGCCAAGGCAAAAGTAAGTTGAGCGAGAAGAGAGGCAAAGAAGTAGAGGATTCCTATGATGAATGGCGATTTCTTATTCTGTAACTGTGGATTATTAATTCTTAAAATATGGATGCAGACTTCTGAATTTGCATTTGAGTGGAGACTTTAGAAAGCCTAGTGGTATGTTTAAGGATTAAGGTGTGTTTGATTCAGGCCATAGTCTTTCCAATCACTTGCTTTGCATCTGAGAGCTGGACAATGAATAAGGATGACAGAAGAATTGATGCCTTTGAGTTGTGGTGTTGAAGACGAGTGCTGAACAGCACATGCACTACCAAAAGATCAAATAAATATGTCTTGGAAAGGGTGCAGCCAGAGTGCTCTTTGGAGGCAAGGATGATGAGGCTTCATCTCACATTTTGCAGGCATGTTCCTAGGAGGGGCTATTCCTCAGAGAGGGATGTGATGCTTGGAAAGGTGGAGGGTAAGCGAAGGAGAGAAAGACCCTCAAACAGGTGGATTGACACGGTGACTGCTGCAGTGGGCTCTAGTGTATCAGGAGGTGTGAGGATGGCGCAGGATAGAACAGAGTTTTGATCTCTGGTTCATAGGGTTGGTACGGGTCGCACTTGACTTGACAACCCTTAACAGCAACAGTATGGATTGAAACTTGTCAATTAAGAATACTTAGTCAAAGTCTGTTCTGTAGGCGCTGATTAATCTCATCTACCTTCTTGTCCTTTCTGTTTAGGCTACGAGCTCTTGTTTCAACCAGAGGTAGTTCGGATATACATTTCACTCCTCAGGGAAAGCAAGACTCCTGCCATCCTAGAAGCCTCGGCTGGAGCTATCCAGAACTTGTGTGCTGGACGCTGGACTGTGAGTTCCTTTTATGAAATGGCTTTGAAAGGGGGAGATTTTAGGTCCCCAGTTTTCTGCCATTTATAATCTGTTCCACGTCTTTTCATGTGGCCCTCCTAGTATGGTCGATATATCCGTTCAGCTCTACGTCAGGAGAAGGCTCTCTCTGCCATAGCTGATCTCCTGACCAATGAACATGAGAGAGTAGTGAAAGCTGCATCGGGAGCACTGAGAAATCTGGCTGTGGACGCTCGCAACAAAGAACTGATCGGTAAGGAATTGAGTGAATCTTAACCATTCCAGTAGGTCCTTAATGATTCCTTTATTGCAATGGCTTCTTGACGGAATCCTCCATAGTTTCTGAAGCCAAGGACTGAAGAGGGCTACAGTTTATGGGGGAAAAAAATAGCTCCACAAAGACAGATGAATAGTGTAATTATTTATTGAGCTTAATCCTGGGTGGTACACAAGACTAACCTGCTTGGCTGCTGAGAACGTGGTGGTTACCATGAACCCAGAGGCACTTGGAACAAAAGACCTTGGCTTTTTTGATAGAATTGCTCTATAGGGGAATTAGGTTACTTCATAGGGAGCAGTAACTGTATTCTTCTTATATAATTAATGTAGTTAAACTCCCCTCTGACACATTCTCATGACCTGCTCGGCTTGTCAGCCCTTTACATGCTTTTATTCTCTTACTGCCACAGGTAAACATGCTATTCCTAACTTGGTAAAGAATCTACCAGGAGGGCAGCAGAGCCCTTCCCGGAATTTCTCGGAGGATACTGTGGTCTCTATTTT
>NW_006400034.1:1334117-1336173 GCF_000299155.1 Elephantulus edwardii
ACTAATACTTGGTCTAGGATTTATGATGCTGACATTGGTAGACCTGAATATTAGAAAACAGAGCAGGCAGTTAGCCTGGATCTGATCCTCTGTCCTTGCTGGTGCATTTAAATGACTGGAAAATGAATTCCTGTCTAATTTTTTTCCTTTCAAATTTTAGTATAATATCAATGAATAAATATTTACTGTTTAAAAATTAGAAATACAAATAACCAAGAAACGGAATTGCTTACTGCTCCTTAACCTGGAGATAGCCACTGTTACTTTAAGTTATGTCCGCTTTGGTGCTTTTGCCGTTAACACAAGTACATGTCCCCCAGGAAGAATCTTCTTTTGTTTATTAAAAAAGTTTTCTTTTTCAGTTAAATATGTGCTATATTGTTTATTATTTAGGTGACACTGGCTTTTCCTCGGTTTGGTGATTCTGAGTGTGGGCTGAGGGACATTCAGGACTGCAGATGGCACAGAAGCACTTGTGCTTCTGCTGGTGGTCAGCATCGGTCAAGGCAAACTGAACTAGTCACGGCAATCTTCATTTCAATTTATTCATAGATTTTTGTCTTCTTAAAAATAAAAACCTGGTTTCACTTAAAAATACCTTTTCATGAAGCTATTCAATTAAGACTTTTTATAAGTCTTTGTGGCCTATTGGGAAGAAGCTGCACTGCAGTCCCCAAAAGCATAGAGTTCAAATCCATCGTCTGCTCTGCGGGAGAAGGGTGGGCAGTCTCCTCTTGTGCCATTTACTGCCTCTGAAAACTGGCAGGAGGGTCAGCTATGGGTTGCTTCCAACTCAGTAGCAAACAATAATTAAGTCTTTACTCTTGAATATACACATCTCTTTTTTTTAAATTATTATTGGTTTGAATGTAATAATTAATTTATATTATGTTTTATGCAGACTTAAAATTTTTTTTTTATATAATCTTTAACTTACATTATGATTCATGCGATTATTCATAAACATTGTATTTCATAAAATTAATTGCTGTTTATCCATGCCTATTATTAATGTGCCATTTTGGGCCCACATTAAATCTTTCTTCCTTCACCCCATGTGCCTACTAAACTCAGCTACTGATTTTCCACCCTTCCCCTTTTCCAACTCCTTCCTTTTTCCCCTCACTCTTTGGACTTTTATCCATATTTTACTAGTTATCGTCTTATTTTTACAATGATAGTATTATTCAGTTTATGTTTCTACGAGACCAGTTAGTTCACTCAGCATAATGCTCTCTAGACTCACTCATGTTACAATATTTTATGAAATTGGAGCACATATCTCTTTATTGGCTATTCTGACAAAGTAGAATTATTCATCAAGTGCTTATGTTGCATACCAACGTGTGAAAGTTGTCTCTTGGAAAAACACTTAGGGTGTTTATCATTTCAGTTGTAGCCATTTTTTGTAGAACATCATTTTTACTTGAAAAAGTTACTGGTAGACGAATAAACTGGAGCTACTAAGATTTGGGATATTTGGGATAGTAAGCATTGTTTTGGAAATGTATACATAGAGCTGATCCCTTTGAGGAAAATAACTGATAACATTGATAAACGCTTTCAAGTGGAAATTGTGATTTTAGCAAACTGATACTATAAGCCTGATGACTTCTAAACTAATACTCAGATATTTTTCTAAGGAATTCTGTGGTGAATAGTAATTTTTTTAAAAATTTTAATGAAAATTTACAGAAACTTAGGGTTTCTATTAATTCATTGTTACACTTCTCTTCCTGTCCACCCCCTTCCCCCCAATTCACTCTTCTCTTTGAAGAGTAAAAGAAGAGTTCTTTTGTTGTTACACAGTCCTTCCCCCCAAGTTCACTCCACTATGCAGCCTTCGTTCTGGACTCCTGTCATGACAATAATACCTAATCTTATATCCCTTTTAAACAGTTCTCTCCCTCTTCTCTTTCAATGCAGTATACATTATTTATTCCCTTTCTCAGTCTTCCCTCAACCCTGATGTCAGTCTTGTTTTACAAGAGTGGCCTTATGCAATATTTGTCCTTCTGTGACTGAGATATTTCACTCAGCATAATCTCCTCCAGGG
>NW_006400034.1:1340650-1351466 GCF_000299155.1 Elephantulus edwardii
GGCATCCACTTCCAAAATGGCTTGCCTCCGGAAACTCTATGTACGAACAGTGCTCAGGCTGTTCGTTCATAGGGTCGCTATGAGTCGTCTACGACTCGATGGCATTAAACAACAACAACAACAACAAAGGAGATATAAAATGTAAAACTATTTTACAAGTTATTTAACACTTAATTGGTTGATTGTTCTTTTAATGTGAGATCAATATTTTAAATTACTCAGAATGATAGATAGTGGCTATAACTCCCACCAGTGAAAGCTCTTGGGTTCCCATAATTTCTAAGATCATCAAAGGTCCCAGAACCTAATAACTCCGTAAACTCATGGCTTAGATTGACTGGTTTTGTATTACAAACATAGAAGGCAGGGTGTTCTAATCCTGGTGCATTGGCTAGTAGTGCCTGGCCCACAGTGTCTCCTGAGAATGCGCTGAAGTAGTATGAGGAGAAGACAGATGAGAAAGCAATTTGAACGATGGTTTTCAGTTTTGACCTTTATACCTCTCTGATTCTGTATAGACAAGAAACCTGATCGGGAAGAAATTCAGATGAGCAGTATGGGATCAAACACAAAATCATTAGGTAGGTGATTAATTTCTGCCTTAAAGTCTGGATAATATTCCATTGGAGTGTGAAGAGCTAGTCCAGCTCCTAAATTCAGAACCTCTCTTCCAGCAGCATCTTCACCCTTTACCACCCTGGAAAGAGCACCAGCTTTTCCCATTTGAATGGATGAAAGAAAACTTAGTAAAACAAAAGCCATCCGGGTTTTTTGTTTCATTTTTCTCTCGGATTCTCTCACGCTAAAACATTTAAAAAAAACTATACTCCTCTCATTCAAGTTGGTATCCAAGGCTGTTATTAACAGACCTTCACAGTCTGATCTTAGGCTGTGTGGTGGTGGTTTTTTGGGTTTTTTTGTTTGTTTGTTTGTTTGTTTTCTTTTAGATAGAGCCTTCACAGACTTTTAATGTCTCTCTGGAACATTTTTTTTCTCTTTTTAAAAATTATTTTAAAAAAATTTTTTTACAGCATATTCTTCCCATTTATTTTTTTTTCTAATTCATTCATTGTTGCACATTTTCCTCCCTGTCCCCCTGCTCCCGTCCCAGTTTGCTTTTCTCTGAAAAGAAAAAAAAATCTTTCATTGTTCTACAACCTCTCCCCCTTCCCCCTTCAGGTCCATAGTCTACTATGCATCTCTTTTTCTGGACTCCTGTCATAACTACAATACGTACCTTTTAAACAGTTCTCTTCCTCATCTCTTTAAATGCTGTATACATTATTTATCCCATCTTTTCTTAGGTTCCTCCCAACCCTGAAGTCAGTTCCTTTTTACAGCAGTGGCACTGTGCAGTATTTGTCCTTTTGTGACTGAGATATTTCACTCAACATAATATCCTCCAGGGTCATCCATTTTTTTATAATATTTCATGAGTTCCTTGCTGTTCAATGCAGCATAGTATTCCATTGTGTGAATATACCAGAGCTTTTCTGTCCATTCGTTTGTTAATGGGTCTCTGGAACATTTGGTAGAGTTCAGTTTCCATGAGAAGGGCCTAATACATATCTGTTTGGTGTATATTGAATACCCGAAGAAGATTTGACATTCCGTTTTCTTTCTTTTTGCACCTAGATAACAACTATTCCACACTTAATGAGAGAGGGGACCACAACAGGACACTGGATCGATCTGGGGACTTAGGGGATATGGAGCCATTAAAGGGAGCACCCTTGATGGTAAATTCTCTTGATTCACTGCTACCTTTCTAAGTCAGGTTCTATTTTGAAGCCTGTATGTTTTTTGAAATAGTAAAAAGAAGTATGTAGTGAAAGACAGTATTTTTTGGTAGGGATATTTATTTATTTATTTATTTATTTTTTTATTTTGTGTGCGTGTACCGTCAAATCAGATCTGACTGGTACAGGAGGATATTGCGCCTCCTTCTCCGGCAGAGCATCTGGTGGATTCAAACCGTGTCCCTCTGGGATTGCAGTGCAGCTTCTTGCCACTAGGCCACCAGAGCTCCCCTAGTAGGGATATTTTTGGGGAAAGTAGGAGTTTTCACTCATCTTGGGATCTCTGGCTATTGTTCATTGATGGCTGAAGTGGGGGAGGAAGGCTGTAAGTTTCTTACTGATACTAATATGACTAACACTAACTGCTCTCTTCTCTCACATTTCTTTCTCTCTATGACCGGCTACGCTTTCTCGAATATCTTGCCCTTCTCTTAATGCTGTCCTTGTTAAAGAGTACTGATTTTGATATTTACCTAGATCTGGCACACACTCCTGAGGTTCCTATTTTCTTACTCTTACACTAACAAATTGCATGTGTTCACAGCCAGACGAGGGGCAGGAATCTCTGGATGAAGAATTGGATGTGTTGGTTTTGGATGATGAGGGGGACCAAATGTCTTACCCCCCCATGGTATGTCCTCTGGCCACCCCTAAGATCATCCTTGAGACAGGATGCCCTTGTGTGCCAACAGTTGCCAATCATGCTGATCTGATCAGGGCAGAGATCCTAGTCTTGGCCATGTCGGGTGCAGGGGTTCTGCTTCTGTGATTGTGACCCCTTCAGAGGCTGGGATGTGCAGCTGGTGATCTGCTTCTCCTTTGTGTGTGCTTTTTCTTCCTCCAGATTGACTCAGCTGGCTTTTTTGATTCTTGTACTGCTTGTCTTTTAACATGTATTTCTCTTCTCTTTTTCTCCCCTACAGCAGAAGATTTAGCACCACTATCTCCGTTCCATCTGAGCTTATAATATATGTACTTTTATTTTTTTGGTGGTGAACTGGATTGATGATTTTTCCCCCTTTCTTCGATGGTCTATTGTGCCAACTGCCAGGCTGCTCCTGCCCTTCTAGCCTTAAGTGGCTGCCTTCTTTTCAACTCCCAGCTTCCTCCAGTGAAGTTTTAATTGGCCCCTCACTCCTGATTCCTTCCAGTTTCTCCCAAAGAACTTTTGACCCAGTTATTTGCATAGGATGCCTGGACCTCTCCTATCTTGAGAAACTGCTGCAGATTAGCCCTTACCTGTTCCCCACCCCCTCACCCCCTGCCTTCCCTGGAACTTTAGGACTTTGTGTGGAGGGGAAGGAAAGAGTGGAAGTCTTCACTGGAAGCCGTTGGGAGAATTGGAAGTTACATGCTATATATATGCAATGCCCAGCAGTCTGATAAACTGGTGATTCTTAATTTTTTATTTCCTGATGGGGAAGGGAGTTTTTATTTTTATTTTTTCTTTTGGAGAAGGGGAGTGTGAGTTCTTCCCTTACAACTGTTGGCTATTTTTGAAGCAAGGAGGGTTGGCAACATTGATTGGCACATTCCACCCGGCAAAGGTGCTTGAGTAAGTGAGGGTCCTGGAACTGGGATCAGAAACCTTGCTCTTCTCATCTCCAAGGCAGGGACTGTAAAGGAGCTACAGACTCCATCTCGTCTTCAAGCCTCCTGCCAACCCTGGATTGCTGCTGCTGCCCCTTACTGAGGCTGTTGGTAGCCCTCATCGCCCATCCTGTGATATGGCTGCGGACCTGGTCATTTGCAAGAGGTTATTGAAAAAGGAGAATAAGTCAAGAATTTTGGGGTGAGAAAGAGCAGAAAGATGTCTTTTGGGGAGAATAAGCTCCAGGAGGAGCTAGTTGGAATGTACATGAAGCAGTTAGTCTGAAACTGGCAGGAAGCTTCAAAGGTGGCTTCCCCCCTGCCCTATTTCTCCTGGTCCTACCTTTGTAGTCCCATTTCCTCCCCACCTCCTCTCTGGGGTTGGTTGGCCAACTAAAGGACTTGATGTACATATAACTTCTGCCCCCTTTCCCCTTCTAAGGTGGAGATTGCCCCGGCTTTGCCTTTTCTTTGTGCCTTTGGCCTGGGGTGCATCTCCACCTTCCCTTCCATGTGCCTTTCTTTGCCTCTGCAGTCTCATTTCACATGATTTTGCAAATTATATTTTGTTGACTGTCCACATTATCGGCCCTGTATAGCAGAAAGACGGTTGATTGGGAAAACCTTAGATTCTCTGTTGAGGATTGGTATAGCCTCTAATTTCAGCCATAGCAAGGTTTTTTGCTCCACGGCTTATGGTTGGGATTTTATTATAATAATAATAATTCTGATGAATCTTTAAATAATTTTGATGGGAGAAATGAGTGATAGTACTTTTAAGTCCTCAGCTCCCTCCCCAGAGTTCACCACTATTTAGGCAAATTGTGTTCCTTCCACTGGACCACCCAACACACCTCTCCCACTCCAGTTAGTAATACTTTATTTAGCAAGTTGAGCTAGAGGAGTCGGCTGCAATATGAGTTGATTTTTTTTTTTAATTCCCTTTTTTCTTGTTTACTTTTTTCTTCTCCTCGTTAATCTAAAAGTTCAATCAACTGGAAATCTCTCTCTTTCTCCTCTCCCAAGCTTTCCTTGTAATATTGAGGCTATGGGGGAGGAGAAACGTGCACACCCTCTCCCCTTTCCTGGTGCATTTAAAATTCCTTATTTGCTCTTTTCCCTCTTCCTATATCATTGTACTCTCATCCACTTTTCTGGCAAAAAGGAGCCTTTTGTTCTCTCTGATCTTAAGAGCACACTGCACAGGGGAAATCACCCCATCCAGATTGGCTCTGCTCGTTTCTCTCGTCATCCGGTGCTCTTTTTCTCGGTGGGGTGTGGGTAATTGACAGCCATGGACTTTTGGGGACCTTTAACTTTTTTCTTTTTCTGTTTTTGTTTATAAAAACACTAAACATTCAATTCCAGAGAACCAAAAATCCCACCTTTCCACCGACACTACTAAGGAGCTTATCTTCTGCTCCATACCTTTTCTTTTTCTTTCTCTCTTGTTAATGCTTTTAAAAACAAATGAATTTTTTATATAAATAAAGTTTTGAAAGTGTGTATGTGGGGGGTCTGTGTCATTTCTTTACTTTAAACTATTATCTCTCCTTTTTTCTCCTGGTAACCTCCTTCCATGTCCATGTCCTTTTCTTCTCCAGAGCAATCAGAAGGGGGTTGGACTAGGAGGGACTTAGTTTCAGATTAACCTCAACTCTTATCAAGCAACATTTCTTTTAATTATATGTGAAACATTCTTCCTTCTGAAGAGCCTTAAAAATTCAATGTGGCTGAAGTATAAGGAGCTTATTGCTATCTTAGATAAAGGAAATAGAAAGAATTACGACTTCCTTAGTCACTGGAGGATGACCAAGGACTAAAACCCACTGTAGTATATGGTCTTCTTCAACGAGTGAAAGGTTAGAAACTATCAACTCCACCTGACATCTAAATAATTGTGGAAATGTAGCACTGAAAGGTCCATGTGTGTAAGTGCTGGACACTGGGCCGTGAGGCTGCACCTTGGGCTATCCATATTCTTCAGTGAGAAGATGAGGGACAGACCACCAGCTTCTTTGTGCCCTACCGAGTAATGCAGAGGTGGGTAGCAAATACTTGTTGTATTTAGCAGGGATTGTTTTTACTGCAGAGGCCAAGGAATAAGACCTATGGAAGCGGCTTATTTTTCTGGGGCCCGTATTTCCTATTATATAATTAAAAGAGTCAAGAGAATTTATGTAAAATGCTTTCTGTATGCCCGAATCTTTAGATTAAAATTATATAGCTCCTCTTGATGATGGTCATGTGTCATTTTATTGAACTAGGATTTGGGACTGAAACTTGTTTGGGCTAGTGAAATCAGGAAATGTAAACATTGTAGTTGTTACGTTGGTCTGTTAGACAATTAAAATATGTCACTAGAAGAATGAAGCACGAGTCAATAGTTTGGAGACACTTGAGGTAATTTTTACCTATTAGACAACCTGGCTCCTGGGGAGTGGCCCTTCTTTCTCTGTTCTTTGTTATCCACTGGCAGTGAATGAGACACAGCCCTTACTCTTCTTTCTCTCTGGGTTAATTTGTTATATTAATTTCCTTCAGAGCTCTTCTACTTAAGAGGCCTTGTTATTGTATTTAGGTTTAAGGTAGAATGTGAAACAGGGAGAGATGCTGTCCACAAAAATCCTGTGGATTTAGTGTCTGTGATTTTCCCTTACCTAAAATGAAGTTGCAAGAATTATACGGAGCCTGTATGTAGATCACTTGCTTACCACCAATTTAAGAACCCTTTGGGCTTTGCTGAGGTTTGCACATGTAGCAGTCTGAAGAAACCACATACATTATTTTGATGCAAGTGCACTGCAAATTAACCACACCTTGAAACACTGATCTCTAGCGACTTATGAGTCAGAGCTTTAGCTAGAACCCAGATAACAGTCTCCAAGTCCATTAGTAATAGTAGCTTAATGACTGATGTAGGTAATAATGTGGCAGATGTGGTGATTGCCAAATTGAGAGGAAATTCGTGTTTAACTTGAAAAAATGGTATGTAAGGGAAACCTGCAAATTGTACCATAAGTACAGAATTCCAAGGCTGCTGCCCTTGATGTGGAATAGAGAAACACACTGGTGGCGTCGTCCATTGAGCGTTGCACTGCTGATGCAAAGGCCAGGCAGGCTTCTCTGGCAGTTCGTACCCACCAGCTGCTCCAAGGGAGAAAGATAGTCTCTTCCTGTGCGTATAGATGTAGAAACCGGTTAGAGTGTCAGCTATGAGTTGGAACAGGCTAAATGGCAATGAGAGAAGACGTGGGGAATCTCCTAGAACAGCAGACGAGTCCTACCTCTGGCTTCAAAGAGAGAGTATCAGTAGGTACAAGATGAGCCATGTGACCCCACTGGCCAAAGCTGGGAGTCCATTCCTGGAAACATCACATCACTCCAGAGAGAGCCCTGCTCAGGAAAGCACCAGGCGAGAAGGTCTGTCTAGGAGATTTTTTCATAACCTTACACAGAACTTTAGGACTTCCTGATTTCCATCTTTTTTGACTGTTCTTCAGCTTGTCCACTCAGACAGGCATGGATGAAGATAAAGCTGGAGAAAGGCAGCAGTGAGAATGGCTCTGACTACATCGGTTCCCTGTGACTTCAGTTTTCCACCTTTTGTGTATTTTGAAATGTCAGGAATCAGCTAGTCACAAATGAATTCAGCTGAGTACTTTACACTTGCCAGTGGAATTGTACAAACCATAAGCTTACTTAGTGTAACTTGATTTTTTTTGGTAACTTTATTTTTTAACACCCCCCAAAAAACCAACCCAGTAAAAGCGTTATTTTGCCACGTATATCACAGATTGGTCTGCTTTATTACAGAGAACGGGATCATAATTTCTTTACTAAGAGCCCGGAAAAGATTACTGTATTACCGTCATTCCTCATCTCAGTGCTAATGGATGAACAGTGGATACTGTATTTTCCCGAAGAAAGGAAAATGACATTTGTGGTTATGTGCCAGGCACTCTGTATCCTGCTCTTATGTTCAGCCAAACCACTTTTTTTCTTTTTCACTTTATGGTTATTTATAGGTTTCCTCCTCCTAAATCCCAGACGCTGTGCTTTTTTACAGCCTGCTTTGTCCCCAGTGTCCAGCTGACAGGGGAAGGGGCAGTATTTGTAGTTGAATGGATTCTAAGTTGTTTTTGGCTACTTTTGCTGGATTAGAGGCCTTGAAAAATCGACAAGAGGAAAAAGGAGCTACTAACACTGTTTAGCATGTGCTGTCGAGTCATAGCTGACCTTCCCAAAGGTTTTCAGAGGTTACAAGGAAGGGTGGAAATTGCCAGTTTTTCTCCTGTGGAGCAACTGGCAGATTGAAACCCCAGGCCTTTAGAGTGTGCAGCTCCCTACTGCTGGGCCGCCAGAGCTCACCAAGACGGCTTATGTACAACCAGAAACCTTTGGGGTTTGACTTTTGGCTTGGAGACTTCAGGTCGTGGTTTCATGGGATGTATAGGTTAATTAGCCATTAATAGTATGTTTAATGCTTAACAATTCTGTTTGATTCTACCACCTATATAATGTGTCATAGTGCCTATGGTTTTAAAAGTTTGTAAAAGGTCATTTAAGGCACAACTGGTCTCTCTTCACCTGAACTAGTGGTACCAGGAAAAGGTGGAGGGTATAGGATCTGTGATTATATGTCTCCTGTGCCAGGAGACCAGAACTGGGTGGGACCTGACTTGCATTACTGAGCGTTGTGATCAAAGATCCCATAGCAGAATCTTGGTCAAAAGAGGGGGAATGTGGCACAGAATTTAAAATTTTCATACTTAAGTCTTAAATATCACCTGAACGTATCTTAAAAGTGAACAAGAATTTTGCCTGTGTCTCTACCCTGAGCATTTTGCTTTTTTTAGCATTATGCTAATTTAAGAATTATATAGGATCAAAGATTATTATATAGGACATTGAAGAACAAGGTAGGAAACTGGGCAGTGAATTTACCATCATGAGAAGCAACCAGAGGAGGAGGGTGAGAATGCTTGCACAAATTAACACCACTCATCAATGTTACAAATTTGTACATGTAGAAATGGTTTAATTAGTGTGTTTTGCCCTGTATAATCTCAACAAAAGGGAAAAGAAACTGAAGCAATAAAGATGCTGCATAAAGTGTTAAATGCAGTTGCCCTGTTGGAGAACTCTCATTATGAGCCTTTCCCCTCTCACTGGTCCTCTGCTAAACCAAGCATGATTCCCTTTCCCCCAGGACTTCCGCTCTTGATAACATGTCCAGCAAGCTGAAGGCTCACCATCCTCTCTTCCATGGAGCACTCTAGCTGTACATCTTTGAACACAGATTTGTTCATTTCCTCAGTCTGCTCATCACCAACACCATACTTTAAAGGTATCGCTGATTTTGGCTTCATTGTTGTCAAGCTGACTACAGCTCATAGTCAAGCTATGAATGTGCCACAGCACATCTCAGCTTGGCGCTATCCTTGACCATCCTCACTATCTGATGGGTTCCAGGCCGCCATTATAGTCATTGTGTTAATCCATCTTGTTGAGGATCTTTTCTCTGACCCTCCATCTTTCCCAGCCTGATGTCGTCTTCCCCAGCCGGGCTGCTCCTGACAACACTGTAAGATGACGTGTCACCAACCTTGCTTCTAAGGTGCACCCTGATTGCACTTACTTCAAGACCCTTGTTTATTCTCTTGACTGTCCTTGGAATATATCCTATTCTCCAACACTACAAGAGACATCTGTGACTCTTGTGTCATTTTTATGGAACTTTGTGGATGCATAAGAAACAATTGAAAAGACTATAACTTGGATAAGGCACACCTTAGTCTAAACTGACATTCTTAACTGTTAAGCAGTTAGGTCCTTGATGGCAGATTTTACCAGTGCAACATCTTTTGATCACTGCTGCAGCCATGGGTCATGATTGTGGACCCAAATAAGATGAAATTGTAGACAATATCAGCCTTCATCCATAATGAAGTGGTGAGGATTTTTGTTTTCCTTAAGATTTAATCTGTTGAGGTCTGATCATCTGAGGGAAGCGTTTGAGCTCCTCTCCACTTTCTGCAAGCAAGGTTGCCATGTGCAATGCAACTTGTTGATGAGGGTTCCGCCAATCCTGATGCCACACTCTTGATATAGTCCACCTTGAGGAATTATTGTTCACCATACAAGTTGAGTAAGTATGGAGAAAGGCTACAGCGCTGAATCACCTTTACTGATGTAAACCCTTCTTCTGTTTGAATAACTTTTTGGTTTATGTATAGATTTGAGCATGAGCACAAGTGTTCTGGGATTACCATTGTTCTCGGCATTACCCATAATTTATTCACGCAGTTGAATGCCTTTCATAGTTAATAACACAAGTAAACGTCTTTCTGGTATTTTCCTGGTTTTGGCCAAGATCCTTCTGTTAACAGTAGTGATCCCTCTTGTGCCGTGACCTCTTCTGAGTCCAGCTTGAATTACTGGAATTCAGTTCTTTGCTCTATTTCTTTTATCCAGTTTTCACCTTCATATGAATTACCCTGGCCTGTGTCACCCTAGTCTTCATAAAGACAGCTTTGCTGCTTAACACTGACAGATCTTTAGTAGCAGATTTGTCGAATCAAATGCAGTATGCTTTTTTTTTTAATGAAGGGTGTTTTTTTTAAATGCAGATTTTCTCCCTTACACTATCCATTACTGACATTATGTTTCATACACTCTTTCCCATACATTGTGTTTTAT
The DNA here is from genome assembly GCF_000299155.1 of Elephantulus edwardii. NCBI lineage: Eukaryota > Metazoa > Chordata > Mammalia > Macroscelidea > Macroscelididae > Elephantulus > Elephantulus edwardii. The sequence goes on from NW_006400034.1 coordinate 1,350,742, forward strand.
ACAGTTTGTCATCATTGGGCTGTGCCCATTACTCTTTGTCTTTTTAGGTCCCTGCTGGATATTTACATTTCCTTTACTCGCTCCCTCCACCCACCAAATTGTGAGATCCTGTGATTTCTCCACTACCCATCCTAATCCCTCTGTTCCCACCTCTTCCCCCCTTGGACCTTCAGCCCATTTGATTTATTGACTGATGATTTCATGGACACAGATTGTGGATCAAAGTAAAAGGAAATTCTTGATAAGTTCAATCTTAATTTATCATGCTGCTGCTTACTGATTTTTGTTTTCTTTATGTTGAGATACAATTCATACTGAAGGTCTTTGATCTTGATCAGTAAGAGTTTCAAATCCTCTTAAATTTTCAATAAACAAGCAAGGTTGTATCATCTGCATGCTGAAAATTGTTAAGTAGTCTTCCTCCAGTTCATGAAGTCCAGCATCTATGGTAAAAGGTTGCATTATTTTAACCACTCAGCATTCCTTTATTCTGCTCAAAGCACTGCCTTGTGGCCTGTGTACAGGTTCAATACAAGCACTATTAAATGTTCTGGAATTTCTGTCATCCTCAGTGTTAACCCATAAGTTATACAATTGAGCACTTTTGGATTAGATGTAGATAAATCTCTTTCCGGTATTCTCTGCTTTCAGCCAAGATCCATCTGGACTCATAAATGATGTTCAGTGTTCTGGGTAAAATATACAAAAAGTTTTGGCTCCCCCCC
>NW_006400034.1:1351796-1369850 GCF_000299155.1 Elephantulus edwardii
ACTAAGGTGCACCTGACCCAGGCCATGGCCTTCTCAATTGTATGCTAAAGCATCTGAGAGCTAGACAAAGGAGAGTAGACGAATTGATGCCTTTGGGTTGTGGTGCTGAAGAGAGCACTGAATATACTTACCATGGATTGCCAAGAAAGCAAATAGGTTTGTCTCGGAGAAAGTGAAACCAGTTTGGTTTTTGAAGGCAAGGATTTTGAACCTGTGTTTCATATACTTTGAACATTTCACCAGGAGGGATCAGTCCTCAGACAGACATCATGCTTTTAAAAGTAGAGGGTTAGCAAATGAGAGGATGACTGTAGATGAGCTAGGTTGACACAGTGACTATGACAAGGGGCTGGTATGTTAGAGATGGTGAGATTGGCTCAGGATGGGGGCAAAGTTCAGAGCCATTGTTCACAGTGTCACTGTGGGTTGTGGTCACATATAATGCCAACTTTTGCTCAGTTTTATAAAGTGCGGCAGACCTTGTACGCTTTTCCTTCAGTTGATTCACAGTACAGGAGGCAGGAAATGAGTCTGCTGTGTATCTACATTAAGTTACCCCAAAGAAGTGCACGTGTCATCACCATAAAGGAGAACAAGAAATAAACTCCCAAAAAAGGAAGGAACTTGTCTCAACCTTTGTGCAGGTGATGAATGTGTTCTGCTAGCCAAAAGGTTGATGGTTCAAGTACACCAGTGATGCTTCAGAAGAAACACCTGCGTTTTGTTTCCTATCAATCAGCTCTAATATCAAGACCTCTAGTGGCTTAAGAAACTGCTCTGCAATCCCGAAGGCACGTGGTTTGAATCAACCAGATGGTCTGCTGGAGAAGGATGGACATTCTCCTCCTGTACCAGTCAGATCCAACTTTATGGCACACAACAAGAAAGAGGAAAAAAACCCCAACAAACTCTGGTGGTGTAACCTATAGGGAGTTAACACTGCTAACTCAGAAGCCAAGCCTCTCTCTCTCCTTCCATTTACAGCCTCGGAAAGCCTATTGAGGGTGGTCTTCAGTGAGTGGCATTCCACTTGACAACAATTAACACATAGATGGGATCATTATGAGTGGAATCAGCTGATCCAAGATGAAAAGAACAACACCTTTTTCTTAATGATCCTATGGTCCTAACAGATTTTGATCTCAAATTTACCCTTCTTGTGTAAGCATGGTAACTTGTAGAGTTGGCTGCTAAACCAAAGATGGTGCCTATTGGAGGTCCCAATCCATAAGGGAAAGGTGGCCAATTTCCTCTCACGAGCTTTATAGCCGTCTAGAAGGCCAGCTATGAAACAGCTCCGATTCAACAGCAATGAGCTGAGTTCGTTGAGTTGTGTAAGTAGATACAGATGGTCTCCAGAAAATTACCCAGAAGATTAACTTCAGCAATAATTATGAAGGCCAGAAAATAGCATATTATCGTCAACTTGATAAACAAAAAACTTAAAATTGTGATTTGAGTGAAACTTTTACAGAACATTTCAGTCATTTATGTACATTTTGTTCAGTAACAGTTGTCCTAGTTAGTGTCTGATCACCCATTCTGAGTGTCTTTTCCTTCACATATCTTAGTGATTATGTATTGATTTTTTTTTTGGGTTTTTTTTTTGTATTGATTTTTAAAAACTTTTATCTCCCATGCTTTTCCCTTCCTCGTAACAGTCCTAGTAGAATGGTTCTACCTCTGTATAAACCTTCCTTTAGCTTTTTGTAGTAATGGTCTTAGACAGTATTTGTCATTTTGTTACTGTGGTATTGCACTTAGCATAATGTCCTCTAGAGTCTTCCATACTACGCATTGTTTAAGTTCTTCATTGGGTTTTAATGTCCTTCATTGTTTTTTAATGTCGCCTAGTACTTCATTGTGTGGATATACCTGTTCCTCTATTTGTTGATGGTCATGAGTCATTTCTGTGCTATTTTGAATAAAGCTGCAATAAACCTGGTTGTACGTATGTCTGTGTCCAACCTCTCATTTCTTTAGAATAGATAACTAGTAGTGGATGAATAAAGATGACAGAAGAATTTATGCCTTTGTGTTGTGGTGTTGGAGAAGAGTACTGGATATCTCCTAAAATGCGAAAAAACCAAACACGTGTCTTGGAGAAAGTGCACCAGGGTGTTCCTTGGAGGCAAGGGTGGTGAAACTTGGTCTGACCTATTTTTAGGAGGGATCTGTCCTTAGGGACATCATGCTTGAAAAGATGTAGGTCAGCCAAAGAGGGAGAGACCCTCAATGCACTCAATTGGCACAGTGACTGTAGCAGTGGAATCAAGTGTCAGAGATAAGGACGGAACAGGACCGTGCAAGGTTCAGATCTGTTGATAAGGGTCCCTGAGTTGTTGATGCAGTGGGACGTAACAACACAAATGGACTAGCTGCATCAAATGGTATTTGTTATCAGATTTTTAAAGAAATGGTAAACTACTTTCTATAGTGATTGTGCCATTTTGCATTCTTACTGGCAGTAAAGAAAAGGGAATTGAAAATATTTTCAGGGTAAAACTACATTTGCCACTTAAAGACCAAAGGCTTTCACTAAAGAGTGTTCTACATGATGCCTTTGGGACAAGAAAAACTATTTCAGGTGAAAAGTTAGAACCCAGAAGAAACACTGAACATGGAATTTGTAAAGAGTGTTGGTAAAATAAGTAAGCATTAACTAATTAAATCAATATGTCTGATTTGTAGGACGAATGTACAGACTAGAATAAAAATACCAGTTCCCTTATATTCAGGAGGAAAGTCAGACTTTTTGGTTAACTTCAGATTTAGGAATCTAAATATCCTTGATAGTTATATTAGCCACAAAATAAAGTGGTTGTGTGGAACCAGCCGATAGCTGACCCTCCAGCAGGTTTTCAGAGGCAGTTAATGGCATGCTCCTGTGGAGCAGCTGGTGGATTGGAACCTTGTGACCTTGGGATTGTAGCACAGCTTTCTAAAATTATTATTTTTAATGAACAATTTTGGGATTTCCATTCATTCATTGTTGCACTTTTCTCCCTGCCCAGCCCTCCCCCGCAGTTCACTCTCTTTGAAAAGTAAAAGAAAAATTCTTTCATTTGTATACAATCCCCCTGCATCCCCTCACCTTGTGATAACCATAATACCCTATCATATGTCACTTTTAAATTGTTCTCTCATCTGTTTCAATGCAGTACACATAATTTAGCCAGTTTTTCTCAGTCTTGCCCTTACCCTGATGTCAGTCCCATTCTACAACAGTGTCACCATGTAGATGCAGTATTTGTCCTTTTGTGACTGAGATATTTCACTCAGCACAATGTCCTCCAGGGTCACCCATTTTGAATAAAATTGCATGAGTTCCTTGTTTTTCAATGCAGCGTAGCACTCCATTGTGTGAATATATCACAGCTACTCTATCAGTTTGTTCTTTGATGGGCACTTAGGTTGTTTCCAACTCCTTGCTATTGTGAACAAAGCTGCGATAAACATGGGTGTGCAGTAGCACAGCTTCTTAACACTAGCTCACCAGAGCTCCCTGCTAAAGAATAGTTGGAGCATATATTTTACAAGCAAGTAGAGAAGTCAAGAGAAGGATGTGGGAGCTAGATCTACATCTAAGAGAACCATCTAAGCTCCCAGGGAGCTGGCGAAGAAATGATTTCCGTGTCACGGTGCTGAGAAATGCCATTGAGTCAACACTGACTCACGGCCGCCTTGTGTACAAAGGAGTGAAACCAACATTGCACAGTGGTTTCACCATCTTCATGATTGTAGGAATGCTTGAGCCCATTATTTAAGCTATTGTGTCAGTTCACTTCATTGAGGGACTTCCTCATATTTGTCAACTCTGGGACGTCACATACTACATCTCAGACATGTTCTGTGGACATGTTATCTGTTGCCGAGTCAACTGGAACTTCAACTGACCCTATGAACAATAATAGCTCCAAACCTTGCCTGATCCTGAGCCAATCTCAGTCTGTGACATATCCATCCCCATTGCCACAGTCACTGTGTTGATTCATCTCTTCCTGGGTCTTCCTCTCATGCACGGACCCTCCACCATTCCAAGCATGATTTCTAGAGGACTGGTCCCTCCTGGCAACATTCCCAAAGTATGAGTTGGAGCTTCACAGTCCTTGCCTCCAAGGAGCAACTTGATTTCACCCTCTCCAGGACAGACCTGTTTGTTCTTCTGGCAGTCCATAATATGTTCAATACTCTTCTGTAGCATCACAGAGACACCCATGATTCTTCTGTCATCCTTAGTCATTGTCCAGCTCTTAGATTAGGTGCACCTTAGTCCCTAGACTGACATCATTGCTCCCTAGCGCTCGCGAGAAGATCCTGACAACAAACTTTCCCAAAGCAACTTGTCTTTTGATTTTCTGACTGCTCATACATACAGTGTTGATTATGGACCCAAGCAAGCTGAAATTATTAACCTCAGTCTCTTCTCCATATATCATGATGCTGCCAGTTGGCCTGGTGGAGAGAAGCTTTGTTTTCTTGATGTTGAAATACAATCTATATTGAAGACTGCAGTCATTGACTTTCTGCATCAAATGTTTCAGGTCCTCCTCATTTCAGTTTCGGCAAGCAAGATTGTGTCACCTGCATAATGCAGACTATTGATGAGTATTCCTTTAATCCATTTTTCTCGTATGCAGCAAGTGACGTAGACAATGTACAGAAAAAGAACAAAATGTAAGCAATAAAGCAAGGGTAAAGGGAACTCATACAATACAATTTCTAGAAAAGAAAAGTTAGCCAGTATATTTTCTGGCTGGCTGGTATAAGTTGGTCAGCCCCGCTTAAAGGTACGAGGTCAGAATAGTTCCTTGCTAACTATATTTGCTGCCAAATCTTTGGCTACAAAAGTCCCATTTGTCTAATCCTCACGAGATTCTACAGGGCTTGAGCCAAAGTTGTTCTACTGTGAGCTGATTTTTACTCAAAGCAATATCATGTGACAGTAGAATGGCCCCAGAGGATTTTCTAGGCCATAGACATGATGAAGGTGGCACAGGTGGCTACGGGTCATAGGCCACTCAGTGGCATTTCACTCCAACAATAGTCTCTACAGGAACAAGATTGTTTTTCCCACAGAGCAACTTGGTGAACTCCAGCTGCTAACATTTTGATTAGCAGTCAGCTTGCTCCTTGGAGGTTAAAGCTGGAGGCGGCCCATCGTTGACATGAAGGTTGTTTGGTTCTGTCAAGTCAGCAACCCTGCACACAGCAAGATGAAACCCCACTTGATCCTGTGCTGCCCTCGCAGAGCCTGAGCCCGTTGTTGGAGTCATGCAGCCTCGTGTCAGGCCATCTCATTGAGGGTCTCCCTCTCCTTGGTCGACCACCTCCTTTCCCAAGCATGAAGTATTTTCCTGAGAACTGGCCTCTCCCTATAACACAGCCAAACTATGTGAGATGAAATCTCGACATCTTTTCTTCTATGACCACGTGTCTTCCAAGACAGCTTTGTTCTTTTAGCAAACGCTGACATGAGCCAGATGTACCTCATTTTAAGGACCATTGAATTTTTATAGTAAGGAGAATCAAGGGGAAATGAAGAGCTGTTCAAGTTCATTTCTGGCCATTAATAATTTCTTAGACTCTGAGAAAGACCTTTTCAGAGACATTGATTCCAATTTTGGGTTTGTTTGGTTTTTTTTGTGATGCATTACTTTTATAGACATTTGAAATAGACATTTTTTTCCTGTGTGCTTGGTGACACGATGCATGCACAGCTAATTTATATGTAACTGATTAAAAGCATACTTTTTTGTCATGACATAGTTATTTATCGATCTAATATTATTTATCAAAGAATAAGCAAAGTGATTACATAAAGAGTCAATATAAAGATGTTCCACCTCTAAAGAAATATAAGTTTTTAACATCAAATAAATCTCAGTAATACTGGACTCTGCTATCTTCCTTAGGCCCTTGAGATACAGAGAATTTAAATGACTTGTCATAAGCCACACAGCTGTGGGCAAACTTGAACTCAGAGCTTCTGCTTATTTTTGATTTTTTTTTAGAATTTTATTATTATTATTAATTTTAATATAAATTTACAGAGGCTTTGGAGTCCAGAACAAAGGCTGTATAGTGGAGTGGACCTGGAGGGAGGGATTGTGTAACAATAAAAGAATTTTTCTTTTATTTTTCAAAGAAAAGAGTGGACGGGGTGGGGGCAGGGAGAGAAGTGCAACAATGAATGAATGGAAAAGCATACATTTTATAAGGAAATAGGATGCACTACCTAATATCTTAGTCAAACGCCTACCGCTGTGATCCAGTGTTTCTTTTCTCTTTTTTGGAATGCCCATTGCTGCTCATTCCCACTCACAGAAGTCCTATATGCAGAGCAGGAGAAAGATGAGCAGCTGAACCCACTAGCTGGTCCTTGGAAAAGAAGACAATCTTCTCTTGTTAAAATGTGTAGCCTCAGAAAGTCTGTGGAGGGTTTCCAGGAGTTAGAAGCAACTTAATAGCATTAGGTTGGGTTTGTTGTTAGGCTCATGGAAGGAGCCTGTTAACCCTACTAGCTGTTTTGTATACTTCTATAAAGATTTACAATCTGGGGTGTCTCTGTCCTTAAGGGGTCATTATGGCTTGGACTTTAATTTGCAACGAATATTTTTGTGTATTCAACATGAGGTGGGCTGCTTAGAACAAACAAAACAAAACAAACTATGTGCCTTGTCCAGGTGAGTTTGGAACCTTGGGTTAGCACCGTCTGTCACCTGGACTTAGAATCAGTGCTTGCTTATACTTTGCAGAAGAAAGTTTATGTTCTCAAGCTGTTAACAATGATTTCTGTTGTAACCTAATGGTGTAATTATTGATAACTGTGCTAGGTGGCTGTTGGAACCCACCAGCAGCTGTGCCAGATTTCAGAATTGGCCTGGCAGAGGGAGTGTTCCTGGCAGTGGAAATTTACACATAAAGGTCTAGCGTTGAGAGAGACGGATACACATTTCCTCCTGAAGTTTGCTGTCTCTGGAGCCATTCTCAGGTGAGGTGAAATAGCTCTGAGAGCTAAACATGTTCACATTGTGAACTCATTGCTGGGGAGTCGGAACAGACTCAAACTGACCCTCCAGCAGCCTTTTTTTTTTAAATTATTTTGTGTGCGTGTACCGTCAAATCAGATCTGACTGGTACAGGAGGATATTGCGCCTCCTTCTCCGGCAGAGCATCTGGTGGATTCGAACCGTGTTCCTCTGGGATTGCAGTGCAGCTTCTTGCCACTAGGCCACCAGAGCTCCCTCCAGCAGCCTTTTAAAGGCTGTAAATCATAGTTGAGATTGCCCGTGCTTTCGCTCCAAGCCACTTGTGAATCAAACCATCACAGAGGGACTGCTTTTGTGTTAGCTGCTCAACTCTCTAGGGTTATGATGAAAGTCTTGTCAATTGCTTGAAGGAGTTTTAAAATGGTATTGCAGTGACAGTTTACAACTCACGATGACTTCATATGACCATTCATGAAGGGAGCTCTGGTGGCTTAGTGGCAAGAGGCTGCATGGCAATTATGAAGGCACGCAGTTTGAGGCCACCGGCTTCTCCACGGGAGAAGGATGGGCAACTCCTCTCCTGCGATTAACTGCCTCTGAAAACCTGCCGGAAGGTCAGCTATGGGTCGATTCCAACTCTATGCAGAACAGCAACAACAACAACAACAATAACAACATTAATGAACTCAGATCAGTGTAATTATAATGTCTAATCAGTGTCTTTGTGTACTGCCTTTCTCTCCATCCAACTTTTTTTTTAATTTGAATAAAATATTTTTTCAGTTTTTTTTTATTAAATTTTATTAGTTTTAATGAACATTTACAGGGATTTTGGGTTTTCATTCCTTCATTGCTGCACCATTCTCTCTACCCTCCTCCCCAGTTTGTTCTTCTTCCCCGCCAACCATGTCTATTTTAATTGTCCAATTGCCACAGTGCTTGTCAAAGTCAGTTCTGATTAATCTCCTTTGTCGGTGTGTCCTTTGCCATTCCCTATCACTCCTCCCTGAGAGAGACTCTCCACCCAACTTATCTAATATTCATTAATTTTTATTACCCTCTCCTTCCTTTTCATCCCTATTATCTCTCCAAACTGATTCTGTTTGTAAATTTTAGCTTTTCAATAATACTGGTCTTAGAATAGTCTTTTTGTGTCTCGTTTGTTTCATTCAGCATAATTTGTTCTACGTTCACCCATGTTGTGTAGCATTTCAAAAATTATTTACTTGTTTCAAAGTGGAGTCCCTTGTCAGATGTGTCATTGCCATATGTTCCTTTGTTTTTGTTTATGTGGGTTGTGTTTTTATTCTCATAGAGTTTGATTTCATTTTTAGTAGTTTTTGACAATAACATTTCATTTTTAGGAGATTTCAACCATCAAGCTTATTTTTAAATTTTTTTATTGTGAACCATATATCCTGTTCTGAATTTATTAAAGTTTTCTTCATTACCTGCTACATAATAAACTTTTGAAAATATTCAGTAGGGATTTGAAAAGTGTTTCATTTTATATGCTGAGTAGTGTTTTTTAAAAAATTTTCTACTAGTTTGTTTACAAAGTTTGATTACATTGTTTTCAAGAACAAATTCTTTCAATTTCCCTTACCCCACCCACCCGTCAAACTGTATAACCCCATGATTAATTACCCCCACCCCAATCCCTCTGCTTCCACCCTCTCCCACCCTTCTTGGATCCTTATACTCATTCTACAGTAATGGTTTTCTACAATATTTATCCTTGTGGTACTGAGTTAGTCCACTCAGCATAATGCTCTCCAGTCCCTCCCAAGTTAGGTAATAATTTTCAAAATCGTTGCTACTACGTGCTGCATAGTATTCGATTGTGTTAATGTACCATAATTTCTCAGTCCATTTGTTTGTAGTTGGACATTTGGGCTGTTTCCATGTTCTTGCGATGGTGAATAATGTTGCTATGAACATTGGTGTACAAATCTTCATTTGTGCCTCAGTTCTCATTTTCTCAGGGTATACATCTAGCTTATTTTAGATGTGTATTTTCAGTTCTATTTCATAGTCTATTTATGTCATAGATTAGGGCTTCTATTGTTATGTACTACTGAGTTAGACACTGCTCAAAGCTGACCATCCAGTAGGTCTTTAGATGCAGTGCATGGGAGGAGATTGCCCATTTTCTCCTATGGGGCGTCTGGTGGGTTTGAACTGCTTGCTTTTGGATTGGCTGTGCAACTCCATACCTTAGCTACCAGAGCTCCTGCTGAGTTTGCCCCAGTTTTTTTCAGTGATGATCTTCATTGTTGTTGTTGTTATGTGCCGTCGAGTCGTTTCCGACTCATAGCGACCCTATGCACAACAGCCCTAAACCCTGCTCTATCCTGCGCCAACCGCACCGCCTCTGACACACCCATCCTGATTACCCCAGTCACTGAATCAATCCATCTCATAGAGGGTCTTCCCCTCCTGCGCTGTCCCTCCACCCTCCCAAGCATGATGTCCCTCTCCAAGGACCCGTCCCTCCTGGCAACATGTCCTAAGTATGTCAGACGAAGCCCCAGAATCCTTGCCTCCAAGGAGTAGCTTGGTTTAATCCTCTCGAAGATGAATCTGTTTCCCAAAGGTAAGCAGTTCAAATCCACTAGCTGTTCTGTAGGATGAGGATGGGCAATCTCCTCCTTTGGGATTTACTGCTTCTGAAAATTAGTTGGAGAATTGATTCCAAATAGATGGTATACAACAACGAAATATTTCAGGTGTCATCCTTTTCTTCTGGAATTGTTTCAAAGGAGATAGATAATTCATGGATACTTCTCAGAGCAGAGGAGACCTACATTTCATTTCCTTCTCTGATTCATGCCTCTCTGCCTTCCTCTTTTGCTCCAGGCAAATTGAGATTAATTATATCCTGGGTGGCGATGCTCAGATTTTTAAGACCTTAGGCTCTTCTCACAGAACTAGGACATCCTTGGGCCAACTGGACAAGACTTGAGTTCCTTATTGCAGCCAAGACTATAAGATCTTAACAGATAACCACCTTTTCTTCTCTTTGCCCCACAATTTTGAAGGGTTTATGGCTAGAAAAAAGTCACCAATTATTCCTTCTGTCCTGGAGCTAACATGACCCCTGACCTTGTGCCCTTAGGACACATTGACATGTACGTGGTTATTGTGCCAGTTTGCTTATGGCTAATAAAAGGCTTATAAACAATTTTATATATATATAATTAAAAAAATTTTTTTTTAGTTTTTGTGTGTGTACTGTCAAATCAGATCTTCTTGGAGATTGCCCCTTCTTCTCCAGCAGAGCATCTGGTGGATTTGAACCACGTACCTCTGGGATTGTAGTAACATTATATATTTAAGGATGACAATCATTTAGGTACATGTTCACCTGTTTCTATTCTTGTGGATTTCACTTTCCACTCTACCCTGGTTTTGCCTGATGCACTCTTTGTTTCAACCTTTGTGTTTGTTAAAATTGTTCTTTGTCTTCATGAATTCTAGAACTCCTTGGTCTATAAAACACTTTAGAGTTTCTAACAGTTTACTGCTTAGAAATTGCAAGGGCTTCTTTTCCTCAAATATGTCACTAGCAGATGATAATTTTGTCAATGATACTGTCATTCCTGTTTAGTCACCACAAGATTTAGACTTATATTATTGATGATATAAATTATACTCTTTCAAGAAAACTACTATTCCTCTCTTTAAATGAGATCAAGTTAACATATAATAATATAACTCTGTTTCCTCTAAGACAAAGGCAACCCTTCCTAGGTTTGAATTTAGAGTTATTAAAAAAGGAAACCAGAAACAACAAACACACAGATAGTACACAGACACAAGTTAAAAAACTATCCTGGGCCATAAAAAAATTCTTTTTTTTTTTTCTGGCCATGTTTTATTTGCTCTTTTATTTTTAACGGATAACTAAATATATAGACAGCATTCAATAAAATAAATGTCGCAGAGATTGTAATACCACGTACTACATTTAACCTAATTCTATTTATGCTTGCTTTGGGTAAAAAGTTCTTCTAAACCAGCTTTGAAACAGCCTTTTGACTGACCCTCCTCATAATGCCTTTTACTTTGTAGGAATCAGGCAGGCTACTCAAAAAAATAAGTATGAAATAGAATATAAACTAAAACACACCAGCAGATTTTAATATTTAAAAAAAATAATCTGATAGTGCTTGCTTTGGCAAAACATACGCTAAAAAATAGCATGCCTTAGTGCAAGGATGACATGCAAATTTATGAAGCCTTTCATTTAAAAAAAGGAAAGGATCTTATGGTAGTTGTAGATCTAGCTCTGCAGAAAGATATGCACACATCATGTTATGAATTGTGTTCCCAAGAACTAGGTCTTATAAATCCTAACCCCTATACTGTAGATGTGATCTCATTTGAGAATAATTATTTTCTTTTTGTATGTTGAACTCGTTGCCACTGATTTGAAACCTACTCGTAGCTGATCATCCAGCGGGTTTTCACACAGGAGGAGACTGCTCATCTTTCTCCTGCAGAGCAGCTGGTGGATTCGAACCAAGTGCATTTAGGTTGGCAGTGCAACTCCTTACCACTAAGCCACCAGAGCTCCCTTAAGGAGCTGCTAGCGGTTTCAGTCACACCACATGAAGCGTGCTGATGAACCACTGAACAAGCTGAAAACAGGTAAGGATTTCCCCCCAAAGCTGACAAAGAGAAATAGCCTTCCCCTAGAAGTCAGTGCCCTGTGGGAAAACAAATTTCTGTTAAAGCCACTAGTGTGTATTTCTGTAACTGCAGCACTAAGAAACTAGGTCATGTATAGTGTGTTGTCTATAATTTCAGTTTCTGGGTTTTTTAAGCTGTGCTCTTCTGCATTATAAAGACTTGATACAGAGGTTGGGGAGAGAGTTACTTAACAAAAATTTGGCAATCTTGTCCCTGCTACATATGTATAAAAATCGGAATCTTTGCAATCTGCATTTTAAGTGATCTCCCTGGTAATTCTTGACTACACTAAAGTTTGAGAAATTCTGCTCTAAACTCAGCTTATTTTCACATTATAACGCACCTTCTCTTCCTAGCTATTAAGCTATTTAATTCTGGCTCCAGAGCCTCAAACACTAGAGTCTTGGTCCCCATCGGTCCAAAGAGAACAAGTGCTTTCCTCTCGAGCTGAAGTGAAGCTCCTTGGAGAGGCCCTGCAACCTGACAACAGACTTTTGCAGGCAAAATTCTGCACCCAGACAGCAACCTATGTTCTTTCTTACCTCTGGAGAGCTACTATGCCTTCCTTCTAGCCAGCCTGGAATCTTTCTTATTCTAGAAGTGTAAATGCCAGCCTAAGATGTCCTGAGAAGCTATTGTCTCTTGTTCTTCTGGGATATCCATCTCCCAATCTACCCCACTCAATTTATCAATTTACCACTGTGGTAAATTGAGCTATAGGGACTGTGCAAGTATGAAGTTAAACCAGCACAACTTCATGCCAATTGGTTATTACTTTAGCTAATCTGTGGGTTTAAATTCACCAGCTGCTTTTCAGGGAGAAAGATGGGTGGTTTTGTCTCATTATAATTTATAGCCTCAGAATTCTGATGGCAGGTTCCTATGACCTGGAAGCAACTCAGAGGCAATAATTTTAAGGTGGTGTTTTTTTTTTTAGTTTTTGTGAGTGGAATATTTACAAAAGGAAGTACTTCCTTAAGATTCAGAGCAGATTGAATCCACCAGATACTCTGCTGGAGAAGGAAGGGCAATATCCTCCTGTACCCGTCAGATCCGATTTGATGGTACATGCACAAAAAATAATGATAAAATTTAAAACAAATTTAAAGATTCAGAGCAGAGAAGAATATGTTGGATTGTTTTTGTTGAGTACTACTTGAGTCAGAACTGACCCATAGCTGACCTGTTCAGTAGGTTTTTCAAAGGCAGTTAATTGCATGGAAGGAGATTGCCCATCCTTCTCCCACGAGCACCTGATGGATTAGAACTGTGTGCTTTTGGGATTGCAGCACAGCTTCTTCCCACAAGGTCACCAGAGCACTTCTATTTGTGCTTATGTTAAATCTACACCTAAATTCTGAATAGAACAGGAGAATACTACATGGATTAAAATCAGAAAAGGTGTGAGTCAAATTTGTAGCTTTTCTCCTCACTCTGTGCTGAGTAAATAATTCAAGAAGTTGGACTATATAAAGAAAAATGTAGTCTCAGGATTAGGTGAAGACTCATTAACAACCTAAAATACACAATTAAAACAATCTTGCTTGCTGAAAATAAGGAGGACTTGAAGAAATACTTATTGTAGCAGATCAAGGACTATAATCTTCAATATGGATAACATCTCAATATCAAGAAAGCCTCACCTCTGAACCAACAGGCAAACATCATGAGAGACGGGGAAAGATTGACGTTGTCAATGATTTCATTTTACTTGGATCCACAATGCATACCAAGGGCAGCAGCAGTCAAGAAATCAAAAGACATGTTGCGTTGGGAAAAATCTATTGTTGAGGATCTCTTTAAAAATGCTAACAAGCAAGAATGTCAGTTTAAAGACTAAGATGCACCTGATCCCAGCATGATTTTCTCAATGCATTTGAAGGTTGGACATGAATAAGGATGACAGAAGAATTGATGCCTTTGAATTGTGGTGTTGGAGAACAATACTGAATATTCTATAGACTTGTTTGTTGTTGTTGTTATGTGCCATCGAGTTGTTTGCGACTCATAGCGACCTATGTACAACAGCCCTAAACCCTGCTCTATACTGGGCCAATCACACTGTCTCTGACACACCCATCCCGATTATCCCAGTCACCGAATCAATCCACCTCATAGAGGGTCTTCCCCTCCTGCTGTACCTCCACCCTCCCAAGCATGATGTCCTTCTCCAAGGACAGGTCTTTCCTTACAACATGTCCAAAGTATGTCAGACGAAGCCCCAGAATCCTTGCCTCCAAGGAGCAGCCTGGTTTAACCCTCTCCTGGATGAATCTGTTTGTTTTCTTGGCAGTCCATGGTACACTCAGTACTCTTCTCCAGCACTACAACTCAAAGGCGTCAATTCTCCTTCTATCCTCCCTAGTCATTGTCCAACTCTCTGATGCATAACAAGTGATTGCAAAGACCATGGCCTGTATAGGTGGACCTTAGTCTCCAGAGAGACAGCGTTGCTCTTGAGTACTTTGGAGAGGTCCCTAACAGCAGACTTTCCCATCGCAATACGTTTTTTGATTTCCTACAAAAAGAATAAACAAAACCATCTTGGAGTAAGTGCAACCAGAGTGCTCCTTAGAGGCAAAGCTGGTGAAGTTTGGTCTCACATGCCTTGTGCATGTTGCCAGGAGGAGCTAGTCATCAGAAAAGACAATATGCTGAGAAAGGTAAAGAATCAGGAAAAAAGATGACCTTCAATAAGATGTTGATACTCAACATTCTTGGCACCAGCAGTAAGGAAATCAAAAGATGAATTGTATTAGGAAGATTTGCTGTCAGGGATCTCTCCAGAGAGATTAAAGATGAAACAGCAAAGATGTCCGTTTAGAGACTAAGGTCCCACGTTAGGCCAGGCCATGGGCTTCACAATTTTTTGCTATGCAGCAGAGCTGGACAATGACTAAGGCTGACCGAAGAAGAATCAATGCCTTTGAGTTGTGGTGCTAGAGAAGAGTATTGAACATATCATGGACTGCCAAGAGAACAAACAGGTCTGGTTTGGAGAGGGTGAAACCAAGTTACTCTTGGGAGGCAAGAATTTTGAAGCTCCATCTCACATAATTTAGGCATATTGCCAGATGGAGCAGTCCTTGGAGAAGGACATGCTTGGAAGGGTGGAGGGACAGCACAGGAGAGGAAGACCCTAGATGAGATAGATTGACATAGTAACTGGGTAATGGGAGTAGGTGTGTTGGAGACAGTGAGATTAGCTCAGGATAGGGCAGGCTTCAGAGCTATTGTTCATATCATCACTATGAGTCCTAGTAGATTAGACTAGATGGCACAGATGGATTGACATAGTGACCTTAACAATGGCCTTGAGCATTATCAGGGAGGGCTAGATGGTGCAGGATAGGGCAAGGTTCAGATCTGTTGGCCAAAGCGTGGATGAGTGGGCTCAATGGCACCTAACAACAACAGCAACAGCATCCCAGATATTAGAGTAAGAATTTCACTTTAATACCATCCCCCGGTGATTCTTTTGTATTTGTAACAATCTTCTGGAGACTCTAAGAATCACCTGGGGATCTTGTTAAACTATGGATTCTGATTCGGTATATCTGGAGTGGAAACACAAATTCTCAGCAGAGGATTGAACGAGAATGAACTTTTTGGAAGAGATATATACTAGGCTATGGCTCTGAGATGTATGGGCCAGCTAGGTTGCCAAGAGAAATCAGGGAGAGACAATTTAGCATGGTCCTCCTGGGGTCAAAACAGAGCTCAAACACTGACCTCAAAAACTACCTCTGCAATGAAATCCAAATTTAATTGGATGAGACTGGAGCAATTCATGCCTCAGGGCACTGCTGAAAACAAAAGAGCAATCAGTCAGCAATTAGTGTTCAAGAGCTGGTTGTGATTAGAGGAAAAGACAAAGAAAACCCTGCGAACAATTACTGTCATCCCAGGATCACTGTGCATGCCTCTAAGAAGCAATATCAGAGGCTGGACATTGAAAGAGGAGAGAAAAAAAAAATAGAGACATCAGTATCCTACTATAAGTAGTGGACAGAACAACAACAAGGGAAAAGATCAGCAGAAAACACTATTAACTGGGAAGGTTTCAACACTATAAACTAACTAGACCTAACAAACATCTACGGAAATTATTCAACAACAGCAAAATAGAAATTCTTCTTACATGTACATGGAACATTCCTCAGGATAGACTATAGGTTAGGACATAAAACAGTCCTCAAAAATGTAAAAGGATTGAAAAAAAATGTAAAAGGATTGGAGTTTTTGAAAGTATATTCTCTGATCACAATGGAAGGAAATGAGATATAAACAGTAGAAAGATAATTGAGATATGCAGTGTTCCCTTGCTCTTTTCAGATAACAGCTTTTTGGTCTAGACAGAGATTTTGTATGAGCATAATTAAGTGTCCTGGGCTTCTCATGCCTCTCAATGTTAGTCACAGTTTGTTATGACTGACACAGTCAAAATGCCTTTGCATAGTCAATAAAACACAAATAGACTTACTTCTGGTATTCTCTACTTTCAACCAGTATCCATCTGACTTCAGTATCTGTCATGACCTTTATAAAACTCAGCTTGAACTTCAGGCAGTTCTCTGTGTACTGTTTTAACTGTTTTTGGGTAATCTTCAGCAATATTTTGCTTGTATATGATACTAATGATATCCTTTGCTAATTTCCACATTCTGTTGGATCATCTTTCTTGGGAATGGGAACAAATATCGATCCCCTCCAGTTAGTTGATAAGGCAGCTACCTCTAAATTTCTTGGCATGGACTGGTGAGCGCATCTAGGGCTGCGTCTGTTAGTTGAAACATGCCAATTGGTATCCCATCGATTCCTGGTATCTCACTTTTTGCCAATGCCTGCAGTGCAGTTCGAACATCTTCCTTCATTACCATTGGCTCTTGATCATATGCGACTTCCTATAAAAATCCCAACAAAACAACACACAGGAAATTAATACATATGTGGAAATTAAGCAACACAATTCTAAGTAACATCAATAGATCAACAAGGGAAACTTGGAAATACTATAAGATGAAAAGTAAGGAAGACACAGCATTCCAATTACAAAAAAATATAGCTACAAAACACCTGTATTTAAAAAGAACCAAGATCTCAATTCAATAACCTAATCTTTCACCTTAAATCCTAAGGGAAAATAAGAGCAAACTAAACCTAAGGCAAACAGAAGGAATAAAATGGTGAAGATAATGCCAGCTATTTACTCTGCTTACCCCTCCATGTTTTTGCAGAAATATATGTTTAGAGCTGTAATATTAAAGCCATGGTATAAGCCTTAAGAATAATTGAGATTATTAAGGTCCCTGAAAATGGCTACATCTTATTGAGAAAAAAAAAAATAGTGAAGAGTTGAAATTAACAAAATACAGAATATAAAAATAATTAAAATACGTGGCTAAACTAAATGCTGGTTCCTTGAAAAGTTGTACAAACTTGACAAGGCTTTGGCTAAGATTTACCAAAAGAGAAAGACTCAAATTATTAAGAAGTGTACTCAGGGTGGGGGGTGGGGGGAAGGGACGTGGGAATTGTATACTAATGAAGGCATTTTTTTCTTAAAAAAATATATAAATGCTATATATATATAAAAAAATAACACATTAAAGAGAAGACATTATTACTGAACTTACAGAAATAAAAATTATTATAAAGTAAGATAATGAGCAACAGTATGGCAAAAAAATGACTTAGATGAAATAGATAAATCTCTAGGAAGACACAAATTACTGAAGTTGATTTAAAAGGAAATAGAAAATCAAAACAGATCTAAACATATACATCCAGTACAGAGACTGACTTTGGAATTCAGAAGTACACATTCTGAAAAACAATAAGGCAAACTTAAAAACTTTGAAACAAAAACCGATCCACAGAGTAAAGCTCTGATCTAGATGGTTTCTCTAGTGAGGCTTGTCAAACATTTAAAGAAAAATTAATGCCTATTATTAATAAAATCTTGGGGGGGAAATGGAATAAATATCTCTTCATTAAGTCTATGAGTTTAGTATTACCCTGACAACCTAGAAAAAAACATGAAACCCCAAGACCAATAAATAATGTTTTAGAATACAGATTAAAAAACTAACACTAGCAAACCAAATTCAGCAACATATTAAAAAGATTATACACACGTCCAAACTGTATTTATATCAGTAATTCAAGTAATTAAAAGAAGATGGAAGGAATATACTGAGTCATTGTATAGAAAGGAATTGGCAGATACAGAAGAGGGTTAGTGAAATAACATATGAGCAAGAGCCTATGGTGATGAAGGAAGAAGTTCAAACTGCTTTGAATGAAATAGCAAAAAATAAGGCCCCAGGAATAGATGGTATACCAATTGAAGTATTTCAGATAACAG
>NW_006400034.1:1371492-1383995 GCF_000299155.1 Elephantulus edwardii
GTCAGAGGCAGTGCGGTTGGCGCAGGATAGAGCAGGGTTTAGGGCTGTTGTGCATAGGGTCGCTATGAGTCGCAAACAACTCAACAGCACATAACAACAACAACAACAATTCAAGGCTAGTTTAATATCCAAAAGGTAATCAATAAAGGGGAAAAAAGACCTGCTCATTTCAATAACTACAGAAAAAAATTTGAGATTATTCAATGCCATTTGTTGATGTAAAGAATCAGCAAGTTAGGTCTAGAAGGGCACTTCCTCAACCTTACTAAAGGCATATATAAAAACCCTACAGGTAATATAATAAATAATCATGAAAGATTGATTGCTTTCTTCCTCAGATAAGAAGCAAAAAGTAAGTTTGTCTGTGTTACTTGTTTTTCAACATTATACTTGGGTCTTATCCAGGGAAATCAGACAAGAAAAAAAATGAACAAGAATCCAGATTGGAAATGAAGATGTAAAATTCTGTTTACAGATGTGAGGATGGTGCAGAACAGGGTTACATTTTGATCTGTGGCTCATAGGGTTGCTATGAGTTGTAGTTAACTCAAAGGCACCTAACAATAACACTTTGTAGACAAAAGGTGTTGTGTATAGACAATCTCAAGGAATTCATTAAAAAACTTAGAAGAAAGATATTCAACAATTTTGACATATATACAAGATCAAGAAACAGAAGTCAATTGTGTTTCTGTCTTTACAATATTGTTTTATGTGCTGTTAGGTCAACTATGACTCAAAGAATTGAAACCTTGACCTATCTCATACCGTCATCACAATCTTTGCCATGTTCAAGCCTATTGCTGCAGTCACTGTATATCCTTAAATTCTTCCTTCCTTTCTCTGATCCCTCTACTCTTCCAAATAATGATTCCCCCACCCTACCCCCAAGTACTGGTTCTTCTTCAAAACATGTCCAAAACACGTGAGAAGTTTAACCATCCTTGCCTCTGAGAAGCACCTTGGTTTCATTTCATTCTTCGCTCTTTTTGTGTTGTTGTTAGGTGTTATTGAGTGCTGTACGACTCATAGTGGCCTTATGAACAACAGCTCTGAACCCTGCTGTCTTACTTTTTGTGGTCCATGGTATATTTGATCCTCTTCATCAACACCACAATTCAAAGACATGCATTCTTCTGCACTCTTATTTGTTGTTCAACTTTCATATGCATACAGAGCAATTGTATAGGATGATATTATAAAGCAAGGCATGGCTTCGATCTGATACATCTTCTTAGTCTTTCACACTGTTGCTCCTTAACATTTTTTTTTCTTTTGTGGATGAGAACAGAGCCAGGTTGACTCCGGCCCATTTGCTCCTTAACATTTTAAAGGAGCTCCTCATCTTTTACTTTCTTGACTGCCGTTATGATGGTTATTGATTGGGGATCCAAGTAAAATGAAATCCTTGACAATTTCCGTCTCCCCTCGACCTGTCAAGAGGTTGCCTATTTTTGATACAGTTGGGAGAATTTTTATGTTCTTGGTGTTAAGGTACAATCCATATTGATCTTTTTCAATAAGAACTTTAAATCTTCTTTACTTTATGCAGGTAAGGTTGTATTCTCTACATAATGCAGATAGATGATGAGTTTTCCTTCAAACCTGATGCAATATTCTTCTTCATATAGTTCAGTTCCTCAAATTATTTGGTCATTATACAGACTGAATAGGCATGCAGAAAGGATAAAACCCTGATGCTCACCTTTCCTGATTTGGAATCATGTAGTATCTACTTGTTTGATTAAAATGACTGCTTCTTGGTCTATGTATGGGTTTCACATGAGCACAATGAAGTATTCTGGAATTTCTATCTGTCTCTATTTGGTAGCCGTAATTTGTTCTGACTGGTGGATTTGAACCACCAGAGAGAGGTGACCTTTGTGTTAGAAGTGTATTTCTCTAGGCGCTGTGCCATCAGAGCTCCCTGTTAAGATACTTCCCAATTGATCTACAGTCAGTGCAAACATTTTTGTTGTTGTGATTTGAATGAAAGTTTACAGAGAAAACTGATGTTGTAGCAACCATTCATACACATTTTATTTTATGACATTGATTATGATCCTCACATTGTACCATCTCTGTTCTTCTTTCTCCCTGTGACTCTTAGTCCCATTCTTTCTATCCCCTCCTTTCCTGCCTTGTGAGCAGTTGTTGTTGTTATTAGGTGTCATTGAGCTGATTATGACTCTTAGTGACTCTATGAGCAGATGTGAGTCCTGTCCTAACCTGCATCAATCTCATCATCTGACACTTGAGCTGAGGTCACTGTGTCGTTCCAGCTTGTTGAGGATCTTCCTTTGTTTCACTGACTTTCCTCTTTTCCAAGAATGATGCCCCTTTCCAAGGGTGGTGGTGGTTGTTATGTGCTGTTGAGTTATTTGCGACTCATAGCGACCCTATGTACAACACCCTTAAACCCTGCTCTGTCCTGTGCCAATCGCACTGTCTCTGACACACCCATCCCGATTACCCCAGTCACTGAATCAATCCACCTCATAGAGGGCCTTCCCCTCCTGTGCTGTCCCTCCACCCTCCCAAGCTTGATGTCCCTCTCCAAGGACCAGTCCCTCCTTACAACATGTCCAAAGTATGTTAGATGGAGCCTCAGAATCCTTGCCTCCAAGGAGCCATCCAGTTTAACCCTCTTTAGGATGAATATGTTTGTTTTCTTGGCAGTCCATGGTGCTCTCAGTACTCTTCTCCAGCACCACAGCTCAAAGGCATCAATTCTCCTTCTATCCTCCTTGGTCATTGTCCAACTCTCTGATGCATAAAAAGTGAGAGCAAAGACCATGGTCTGTATCAGACACACCTTAGTCTCCAGAGAGACACCATTGTTCTTCAGTACTCTGGAGAGGTCCCTAACAGCAGACTTTCCCATCGCAATATGTCTTTTAATTTCCTGGCTACTGGTGCCAAGAGTGTTGACTGTGGCGCCAAGCAAACTAAAGCTGTGAACAATCTCAATCTCTTCACCATCCATTCTGATGCTGCCAATTGGTCCAGTGGTGAGAATCTTTGTCTTCTTGACATTGAGCCTCAATCCATATTGAGGGCTGCAGTCCTTGACCCTCTGTAGCAAGAGCTTCAGGTCCTCCTCAGTTTCAGTGAGCAGGGTTGTGTCATCTGCATAACTCAGATTGTTGAAAGATCCTCCACCAATCCTGACCCCACATTTCTCCTCATAGAGCCCAGCCTCCCAGATAATCTGTTCTGCATACATGTTGAAAAGGTATGGAGACAGGACACATCCCTAAAGTATGCATTTCCCAATTTTGAACCATGCAGTGTTTCCTTGCTCTGTTCTGATGACTGCCTGTTGGTCCAAGTATAAGTTTCGCATTAGCACTGTCAAGAGTTCTGGGATTCCCATCCTTCTCAGAGTCAGCCACAGTTTGTTATGATCCACACAGTCAAACACCTTTGCATAGTCAATGAGACACAGATAGACATTCCTCTGGTATTCCCTGCTTTCAGCTAAGATCCATCTAACATTAGCTACAGTATCCCTAGTACCACAACCCCTTCTAAACCCAGCATGGACTTCTGGCAGTTCTCTGCTGATGTGCTGTTCCAGTCATTTTTGGATAATCTTTAGTAGAATCTTGCTTGCATGTGAAATCACCCCGCCCCCTTCCAGTTTAGCACTATTTCTTAAGAGATCTCAGCAGTGGTTGTAGCTGCTGCATGTCAGCCTATTCTTAAAACATCAAATGCTCGACCAGCTCCACTGGTCCAGGATAGGAGGCTTTGATGCTGTTGGTGTGGGTTTTGTGTTCCATAAGGGTGTTGGGAAATAGGTTAAGCACTTGCTGAAGCGTGTCCTAGATGCAGGCTGTTGGTGCTTGGTCACTGGTTCCATGTTGCAATAACGTCCTCCTGAAACCAGGCAGAGCCCACAGCCCCACAGATCTCTTCCTTAACCATGAACTTCTCCTCCAACATGGCCTGGATGAGGTTCTCTCAGCAAGGGGAGGCCAAGCTCTCCCGCAGTTGGATAATCTATTTGCCACCATTTTTATTTGCATCATCCTCTTACATGGACTTAATTCCTTCTTTAAAGAGATGGAAGTCACTGTGGTCTGTCAGGTTCCCGGGACATAACTCGTAGCTGTAGAATCAACAGAACTGCTTCTCAGAGGCTAAGATGCCGATCTGCTTGATGCTCTACTTGCAGGTCTGTGAGCTGGTGGGCTGGACAGGAGAATACCAGAAAGTATAGTTGTACTGCTGGTCCAGGGATGGTAGCCTTCTTCTTGCTGCTGTGTTAACCTTTGCCACGTTCCATTTTTTTTTCTTTCTCACATCTTTCTGTGTGCAGTTTTTAAATCCATATCATGGTTCCCACTATCATAATCTTTCAAGGCGGCAAACTTGTTCATCCTCTTGCTACCACTGCTGCCACTGCCTTACGGAGTCAAGACATACCTGTTTGTTCTTCTGGCAGCTCATAGTATATTCAGAACTCGTCTCCAACACCACAACTCAAAGAGATGGTCTTTTTGATTACTAGGTATGCATCCAAGACCTGGACAATGGATAAGGATGACAGGAAAAGAATTGATGCCTTTGAGCTGTGGTGTTGGTGAAGAGCATTGAATATCCTATAAATAAAAGGAATAGATATGTTTTGGAGAGGGTGCAGCCAGAGTTCTCTTTGGAAGCAAGAATGATAAGGCTTCACTTCACATACTTTGAACATATTGCTAGGAGGTGCTGTTTCTTAGAAATGGACACAATGTTGGGAAGGGTGGAGGCTTGGTGAAGGAGAGGAAGACCCTCAACCAGATGGACTGACACGGTGACTGCTGCAATGGGCTCTTGTGGGTCAGGAAGTGTGAGGATGGTGCAGGACAGGACTGATTTCAGATATTTTGTTCATAGGGTCTCTAGCAGTTGTACTTGACTCGATGGCATCTAACAAGCAACAGCAACAACTCTTCTTGTCTTCCTTTCATGTCTTTGAATTTTGGTCCTGAGTGAGCTTCTGGTTTGGCATCTGCTCTGCCTTCCTAATTGCTCCTGGCAGTGGCTTCCAAGGTGGCTTCTGCCCCCAGGTGCCCTGCAGACAGACCTGCTGATGGCACCCCCTGGAAATGGGCACCCTTTCCATGGTCAGGTCGGCTCACCCGTTCGCCACCCGTTCGCAGCCCCAGGAATAGTGGTGTTTCTGACCACTGTGTGTGTAAGTGGCGAGGCCTCTGGTGTAGGCATTGTGGGAGCAGGTGCTCCTCGTGAGTCAGGTGCTCCTGGCAAAGGCTCGTGCTCCTTGTAGGGGCTGATGCTCCTTGTAGCGGTGGATGCTCCTTGTTAAGGCTAATGCTCCTATTAGGGACAGGTGCTCCTTGTAAAGGGCCACATGCCAGAAGAAGGCAGCTGGTCTCACACAGAGCAGCGCTGCGCTGGTGTGCTTCATCCTCCAAGACGTCTCGGTAGGTCCGCACAGTCACAGTGGTGACCCCCATAGCCCTCTGGTCACCGTAGCTTCTCGAGGGGCAGTGGTCAAGGGCCATAGTGGCGGCAGGTGTGACGAGGGCACCTGTTGCAGACCAAGGGTCCCAAAGAATAGAATAATTGTATAATAAAGAGACAAACAACCAGGAATGAGATAGAGCAGAGAGCGTAAAACAGGGGGTCAACAGTTCTTGACTGAAGACCCCGAGCCATGCTTCTCTGAGTATTTATATAGAATCACAAGGAAGTACAAAACAAAGGATAATGGTGAAATATTTTACAGATAAGGCCAAGTTCCTCTTTATGTTAACCTCAAGAGGGAGGGATTCATTAGACAAAAACTAAGAACAATGTTGACTCCTAAGGAATGCCCCAGTGTCACAAGGTGACCTCCTAAGGAATGCCCCAGTGTCACAAGGTGACCTCCTAAGGAATGCCCCAGTGTCACAAGGTGACCTTCAGCTTGTATTAAGCCTCCCTCATTTCCCGATACAGCATTTGGTCTACTATTATTAAATTTGATATTTGGCTTCCCTCAGGCGCCGACTCGCAGGGCTGCTGGTGTTGGGGTCACTCCTGGGCGAGCAGCCCTCCTCCTGGGGTGCAGGTCGGGGTCGCAGCACTCAGGCGGGTCATGGCTGGAGTGCCCAGCACGCGCCCTGCAGCCATCGTGGGGCTGCGAGCCTGGCCGAAGGTGCAGCCCTCCTGGGGGCCCCTGGGTGGGTGCAGGCAGGGCCACCCTCGGAAAGAAGTCTCCGTGGACCCCACACAAGCCTCTGGGGCGGCTGCGATGAGGGCTCCCAAAGGCCCATTTGGTAGCTTGGGCCACCTTGATGGTTCATAGCTCTGGGATCGGTGACTGCAGGATTTCTGAAGGTGATGAACGTGAAGCCCCTCGATTGGGTGGTTTCTTGGTCTTTCATCAGGAACATGACCTCCCAGCTTCATTGGTTTCCAGGTTAAGCCCTTCAATGAAAAGCCTTCCTGCCCTGCCTTCCTCCACCCCCTTTCATCCTCTTCCAAACCCCTCCTTCCTACTCCAGCCCTCCTCTTCCTCACATCCCCTCCTTCACTCAACCCCACTTCCCTCTGCTATACCCAGCACAGCCCCTCCTCCACCCCGCAGCCTCCCATCCTCCCTTCTTCCACGCCCCCTTCCTCCACCCCGGCCCCCCCAACCCTCCTTTCCTCCACCCCAGCACCTCCACTCCGGCACCCCTCCCTCTCCTCCTCCACCCTGGGACCCCCGCTTCTCCACCCCAGCACCCTCCCTCTTCCACCCTGCATCTCCCCCCCTTCACCTCCCTTCCTCCCTCCCCCCTGGCCCTCCCTCACTCTCTCCTTCCCCTCCCCTCCCCACCCCATTCTTTCTCTCCCACCCCACCATCTCCACCCCTGGTGACCTATAAAATAGGAGTGCCAGAGGGAAGATAGCCAGATGACCACCAAGTTGTGTAGCTGCTGCAGGGTGATGGTTACTCAGAGCCAGGAGGGATAAGATAGGGGTCTTCAGAAGGAACAAGGCACAGCAGTCTGGACTGCTGGCCTCCAAGTGGCAATGAATTTCTGTCCCTGTTATCAGTTGGCCTGTCAGCCCCTGCCCCATGGCGGCTACATACACAGTGGTTTTGGGTACTTGGCTATGGCAGCTCTAGGAACTGAATTCCGTGGACAGATCGCTGACTGTTGGTACCACCATCTGCCAGCCATTGGTTTCATTCTGCCAGTGTGACCATCTCACACTGTGCAGTGTTTGAACATTTTATAAAAATGTAGTGGAAAGTGGAAAAAAAAATGAAGTGCTGATGGTAATGATTTTTTACAATTGGGGCAAAGATAATGCCAAAAACAGTAAATTTGATGCTTATTGAATTTAAGCAAGTCTGGCAACTGTGTTCAATTATCAAGGAAAACAACCAAATTTAAAACACATGTACAGAATGTTGTAAGTAAATTCTAAAAATTTGTATGCAAAAAGTGGAGTAGAAAAATACTATGATATGCCAGTGCTTTTCCTCCTGAAATACTTATCTAGCTATCTATAGATACACAGAAATACTTTTATTTCCTTCTAGAAGCCCTTCTCCATTCAAATTAGACCTCTCATGCTTCAGGGTGGAGTCACCGCAGCACAGTGCAAATACCAAAAAGTTTAATCCCTGGCCTTTGAGGTATGAGATATGTTTTGGAAACTTAGGGTAGAGATAAAAGTTATTGATAAAAATGCTTTTGAACTTCAAAAGCTGGAACTGTCAATACCCCAAGGCATACTGTAGACAGAGAACATGTGACCCACCAGAGCCAGCACCTTCCTTTTTTGTCAAAGATTAGATGACATTTTCTTGGATTTTGAAGGTGGAAAGTCAGAAAAGTGAGCTACTTGCTTCATGACAACGCCATGTATGCAGAATTGAACTGTTCCAGTGTCTTCTTGGCTGGGACCTTTGAGAGCAGCAGGCCTTTTCTGATGATTTGGGTAGGTTTGAACCATCAACCTTTAAGTGAAATGTTGTTAGGTGTACAACAGAATGAACGCTTCCTGGTCCTGTGCCAGCCTCATGACTGTTGCTGTGTTTGATCATTGGGGTAGCCACTGGTCCAGCTTGTTGAGAGTCCGCCTCTTTTTTTTTTTTTTGCTGACATTCTGCAGATGATTGTGAATTGATCCCAAACCATTTGTGGTGTCCAGGGACTGACTAGTAATCTTAGAGGCTGGAGAATCCCTGGGACGAAATGTTGTGGATTCTCAACTGGAAATCCTATGCAGTATGTCAGGACCAGGCAGAGAGAGCCTGGGGGTGGGGGTGACCATCCCTCCAGCTGCACAGCTGAGTGGGAGAAGGGGTGAACGTGTCTGATGCTGAGAGAGAAGAACAAGGAGGAGCTGGCGAAGGCGAGAGGCTTCTCTATCTGGACCTGGTGTCCTGAGTATGGTCAGATAGGAATGTGGACGTCACAGTGAACACCAGCAGAGACAGACCACGGCAGAACATCAGGCGGTGTCCCTCCTGTGACCCACGTCTACTTGCTAGTGCTCGGGAGCATTGGGGTGAAGGGGGTGAATGTGAGGTGAAGGGTGTAGGGAAGCAGCTTAATATACTGAGATTGCCCTGACCTGACAGGATGCTAAGGACTTGCTTAAGGGTTAAAAAAACCCCATGTGTGATGCACAGGTGAGTTTGGGGGTAGGATTAAATTAGCGCACATTCTGTGCTGAGAGTCAGATTAGCTGACATATTGCAGAGGGAAGTTCATGGGGCAGCAAGCTGTTGACAGAGTTCATGGCAGGCACAGGATGGGGCAAGGCCTGGATCTGTTGTTCATAGGGTCACTATGAGTCATAGAGAATGTGAACTTGATGGCACCTAACAACAACTATATATATATGTATGTGTGTGTGTATGTGAATGCTATGAAAATCAAGGCTGCTATAGCATTTCTGGTACATGTTTCATAATGCATATGCAAGATTTTTTCTAGGTTATACTCCTAATAATAGAACTACTTTGAATTATGGTATTGGCGAAGAGTATTTAATAGACCATGCCAAAAGACTGCCAAAGGAACAAACACATCTATCTTGGAGGAAGTGCAAACAGTGTGCAAAGATAATGAAATATCCTCTCACATACTTGGGGCACATTTTCAGGAGGGACCAGTCTGTAAAAAAAAGACATTATTCTGGGAAGGGGAAAGGGTCAGGGAGAAAGAAGACGGCTCCCAGTGAGCGGGGTGGATACAGTGACAACAACCGTGGACCTGAGCATTTCAGAGGTTGCGATGATGGTGCAGGCCAGGCCGAGGTCTCAGTCGGCTGTTCCTGGCTGTGAGCTGTAGACAACCACACCACACAACAGCAACAGTGCTACACCTTTGCCAGCTTCTTCTTTTTGCTAGTTTGATGGGTATGTGTCTGATGAATAAAATTCTCACTTTCCTCATTATTTATGAGGCTTTCATACAAGTCCTTCAGGTCTTCTTACTGTTGTTATTGTTAAGTGTCGTCGAGTCGGAGGCGACTCATAGAGACCCTATGAATCAAAGTCCTCGACACTTGCTTGACTTTCATCCTCTCTCCAGGTTCATAGGGTTTCCAGAGGCAAGCTATTATGGAACTCATGCCACTCCTCCTTCCAAGCTTGTTTTAATTAGGGAGCTCCACCAAACACTGTCCACCATGGGTAACCATTATCGCATTTGACACATACATCAGTGTCACAGTGTTCGGCTTCACAGCGACCACGAGTTACCTCTGTATGGGAAGTGGACACACCAGGGCTATACAACCTAGAAGAATGTTTGAACAGAAACAGTACTAGCTATCCCAATTCTTCATCTGTAAAAGGAGCAAAACACAATATTTCTCTTGTGAGAGAAGGACCTATTCGACTGTCAAAACGATGTTTTACTGAACTTGTTTTTGTTAGATTCTGACTCATAATGACCCTAAGAACAGCAGGTAGAAACCCTGCCTGACCGTTGCTCCCTCCTCACAATATTCCTGTGTCTAAGCCCCACTGGTGTGATCATCATGTCAGTCTTTCTCATTTGGGGGGTGTGTGTGTCTCCCTCTTCCTTATTTAATTCCACCTTTCCCAGCGTAATATCTCTGTCAGGATCTACCCCCCCCCCCCCCGACAACATGCCCAGAGTATGGAGACAAGGTCTTACCACCGTCTTCACCTCCAAAAATCATCTGGTTGCTTTTCCTCCACGACAGAGTTGTTCTGGGTGGTTCACAGTCTATTTGATCTCTTCCCTAACGTCCCAATTCAGTGGCATGAATGCTTTGGTTTTCCTTATCCATTGTCCAACTTTCACGTACATCAGAGCTCAACTCTCATTGCTGTCGAGTCAGAACTGACCCTCCAGGGTTTCCGCGGCCGTACAGTGCATGGAAGGACGTTGCCTCTCTTTCTCTCTTGGAGCCTCTGGTGGAGTCGAATGGCTGGAGAGGGACCACGTTTGGGCTAGCCGCGTAACTCCCTATGGACTCTGCCACCAGATCTCCCTGCACGTGCTTATGGAGCAATGAAAACACCATGGCTTAGGTCAAGGTCACCTTAAAATGACATCCTTGCTCTCTAGCACTGTAAAGATTTCCATGGCAGTAGACTCACCCAAGACAATGCAGTTGATTTCTTGACAACTGCTTTTGTTTTACTGATCTTGGGGGAAGGTCATTGGGGCTGATATACCATCTCAAGTGATCTAAATGTGCACTTACTGTGCTTGGTCCCGTCTTCACCTTAGGCAACAGATAGATCATATTGATGTTAGCTCCCCCCTTAATGATTATTTTCATGTAAAGCTTACATAATGGTGGGGGCAGATCAGGGAAGAAGAGATTTTAATTTTCTTTCTCTTTTTTTTCCTTTTTCTTAAAACATTTTTATTGTTCAATTAGCAGTAATTAAAGCTATAAAACAAAATGTCTATGAATCATTGTATGAAAAACCAACAATTTGCAAACATTCACTGAAATTTTAAAAATTAATAAAAATAAAATGGTTTTACATTTTTAAAATATTAATTTTAATGAACATTTAGAGAGACTTAGGGTTTACATTCACTCATTATTGCATTTTTTTTCTCCCTGCCCACAATTTGAACATAGGCTCACGATTTGCTCCTTGTTCTTCTCTTTGAAAAGTAGAAGAAAAATTCTTTCATTGTTATACAATCCCTCCCCCCAAGTGCACTTTGCTGTGTATCCGCTTGTACTAGGAACATGCTTAGACTAAATTGTAAACTCTGGGAGGAGAGAAATTGCAAATGTGGATCCTTGAATTTAGAACTGGATTAAGTCACTTGGATCAGTGCTCCTTCAACTTTAATGTCCACAGAAATCACCAGGGGACATTGCTAAGAACCAGGAAGTCTGACTTGTGACACTATGTTCTACCTTTCTAAACAAAACAAAAAAAAAAAAAGGGAAAAAAATAGTAACTTAATTTTGGTCCTTGTGGTGGTCCAACGAAAACACCAATCTAGATGCTGATTCCTTTATTAAAATTTATCTTGTATAATAATTTTTTTTTTTTTTTGCCTACAGCACCCGGTATTCCCAGGCGGTCTCCCATCCAAGTACTAACCAGGCCCGACCCTGCTTAGCTTCCGAGATCAGATGAGATCGGGCGCGTTCAGGGTGGTATGGCCGTAGACAATTTATCTTGTATAATAATTTATTCTTACAGGCCAGATAGCACTTTGGGGGTTTAGTCCTCTGGGAGTTTTTTGCTACTTACCTAGAGGCAGTGTTTCTCTGGGGGTTCAAATCCCTGTGACTTACATGAGAAAGATGATCAACCTCCTCCTGTTTGACCTCGAGCCTCGGAAACCCAGTGGTGGGTCCACTGTGAGTCAGCTCCATGTCGATGGCAGTGAGCTCTGAGCCAGTTGGTGTATGCCAGGCACTGTGAGGACCAGGGGGCAATGGGGTGGGGTAATGAAGGCCACTCTGGTGGCCTCTGAAAACCCCCTGGAGGGTGAATGATGAGAGGGTTCTGACTCAATGGCACGTAACAACATAACGGGTCACGGCATCATGGTGGCATAGTAGTTAAAGCGCTTGATGGCTAAACAGATAGTGGGTGCTTTAAGCTCCCTCATTACTACATGAGGGAACATTGTGACAGCTGCAACTGTAAAGCTTTATGGCCTTGGGCACCTTATGGGGCAGTTCTTGCATGCTTTACAGTGTCACCACGAGTCACAATCAACTTGTACACAGTGGGATTTGTTTGTGGCTCCAAACTGTATCCTTCAAGAAGATAGACTGAAGTACTGACCCTCTACTTGTGAACATGACCTAGTGTGAAGATTGTTGTTGTTGTTATGTGCTGTCAAGTCGCCTGCAACTTATAGCAACCCTATGTACCACAGCCCTGAACTCTGCCCTATCCTGTGCCAGTCTTACTGTCTGCAACACCTCCACCCCCACCACTCCAGTCACTGAATCAATCCACGTCTTCCTCTCCTGCCCTGTTCCTCCACCCTCCCAAGCATGACTTCCCTCTCCAAGGACTGGTCCCTCCTTGCAACAT
>NW_006400034.1:1385785-1394874 GCF_000299155.1 Elephantulus edwardii
TATCCCAGTCACTGAATCAATCCACCTCATAGAGGGCCTTCCCCTCCTGCGCTGTCCCTCCACCCTCCCAAGCATGATGTCCTTCTCCAAGAACCGGTCTCTCCTCACAACATGTCCAAAGTATGTTAGACAGAGCCTCAGAATCCTTACCTCCGAGGAGCTACCCGGTTTAACCCTTTCCAGGACAAATCTGTTTGTTTTCCTAGCAGTCCGTGGTATTCTCAATACTCTTCTCGGTGAGGATTTGTTTACAAGCCAGAAGCAGAGAAAAACAACAAAGATCTGTCCCTAGAGCTGTCAGACAGAGCGCACAGGCCTGCTGATGCCCTGATTTCAGGGTTTTCAGCTTTCAGAGCCGTGAGAATACATTTCTGTCCTGTCCTTTAAAGCAACCTGCTTGTGGCATTTTGTTGTTGCAGCCCTCAGCTTGAAATAGATCAGAAATAAGGTGACGATTCAGTCTATAAACATTTGTTCTAAATTTATATTGGGTTGGATACCAATTAAGAGTCTATTAATGAAAATTACGCAATTGGGTCACATCACATGCACAGTTAGTTAACTTCCCCCCTTGACTTCCATGTTTTCAAAATGCTTCTCTGCTTTATGGAGTTTAAAATATTATCTTTTCAAGGGTGTGTGTGTTTATATGTGTCCCAATTCTTGGGTGATACATATAAGGTCTAGAAGTAAATCCCAACATGTTGTGTGTAATTTAGTTTTTAGATGACAAACAGTGGCCTCCAACTTGAGGCAGCCGTCAACTAGCTGGTCTTTGAGTTTGGAGAATGATGCTTGTAGTGGTGCCATGCAACTTGATTTGTGATTCAGAAAGTAGCCACCAGAAATAAGTTGGCACAAGCAAGGAACACTTTAGTAGTTGCACTCGTGGAAACAGTCTGTCTCATTTATGTTGAAACAGGAATTAAGCAGCACCTTATTTCTGAATTATTCTCATCGTCTTCTAATGCTCTTATAATTTGAAGATTTGATCAGTTGTCCAATTGCTGATGACAGAGAAAAGCTAAGTAGTCACTAAGTCTTACCCCTCCCCCCTTTTGGGAAAGACAAAAGAAGACTACATTTTCCTGCCTCTTTGCAATTATGTTGAGGCCTTGGTTTCAGGCCAGTTATCTATGAAGTGAAATGCTGTGAGCCAACATCTGGCCAGATCATTAGAAATCCTCTATATGCAAGCAGATATATGCACACCCACGTTTTTTGCGGCTTTGTTCGTAGTAGCAAAGAGTTGGAAATAACCCAAGTGCTCATCAACAAACGAATGAATAGAGAAGCTGTGGTATAGTCACACAATGGAATACTATGTTGCATTGAAAAACAAGGAACTCATGAATTATTGTACAAAATGGGTGACCCTGGAGGACATTATGCTGAGTGAAATATCTCAGTCACAAAAGGACAAATATTGCATAATGCCACTGTTGTAAAACAGACTAATATCAGGTTTGGGGGGAAACTAAAAGGGAATAAATAATGCATACTGCATTGAAATAGATGAGAGAGAGAACTGTTTAGGAGGAATATATGATTAGGTATAATCATACCTCATGATAAGAGTCCAGAATGAAAGCTGCATAGTGGAGTGGACTGAGGGTCGGGGGGAGGGATTGTATAATAATGAAAGATTTTTTTTTAACTTTCAAAGAAAAGCAAACTGAAGGGGAGGGGTGGGCAGAGAGGAAAGTGAGCAACAATGAATGAATGGAGATCCAACGTCTCTGTAAACTTTCATTAAAATAAAAAAATAAAAAGGAAAAAATGTGGAAAAAAGAAAAATACATCCTCTATATGAACTTGATCATATTCCGCCCCATAAAGATCTTGGCAAGCACAGATTGAGATGATGTTGAGGGGACAGCATAAACCCCAAACCCCCATTAATACCAGAAGCAGAAGCGGGCCATAAAAATTCTTAGCTTAAGGCAAACACAAATGCCCCGGGTAAAGTCTTATCTGTCCTTGCAAAGTAAAGAATTAACTAGTGTCTACGTGATACAAAAAGAGTAAAGGTGGGCAAAGTAGCCAGCCCGTCAAAAGCCGGCCCACATGACTGATCCCCTGACCCACCAACCATGATCTCAATCTTCCCGCCCCGACAGTGGCACCCAGGAAAGCCATGAAAGCAATTGTGGAGGGGAACTCGGAGCTTTTTCCCTCGCCACCTTCCTACAGAGGGAGAAAGTCTCCACATGTGGATATTCTCTGGAATAAAGTGCTTATTTGTATTTACAAACATGTGGATTATTCTTTTGAGGGGCATTTCGTGGGCAGAACAATGTCACAGAAATCAAAGGGACTTGCTGTGGTGTCACTGGCAGGCAAGGGTTTTCCTGGAGAGTCACTTGACCTAACTCAAAGTGCATATGAATGAAGACCTAGTGGTAAGCTTATCTGTTACTTTGTTCATAGGGTCGCTATGGGTTGTACTCAACTAATAACAACAATACTTTTTTACTGCTACTGTATACCGTTGAGTCAGAACCAATTGAGAGCTGACCAGATGGTGAGTTTTCAGAGGAGTTTTTAATCTCCAAGGAAGCAGATTGCCCATAACCTATATAATCCTTACTAATTTATGTTCTGTTAAAACAAGGTTGTGTCACCATGTATTGTACTTCACTGGCATAAATATATATACACATATATATGTGTGTGTATATATGTATATGTATGTGTATGTGTATGTGTATATATGTGTTATATATGTATACATATGTGTTATATATGTATATATGTGTGTGTGTATATATATTTTTTCAGGTGAATTAATTACATTTTTACTGAGTCTTTTCCCATACAATTTCAATCCTGAGCTGAATTTCTGGCAAAAAATTTCATTAGACATTTAAATTTCAGGTAAAAATTTTAATTTATAAGTTAGAGAAATGTGCAGCATAGGGAGAACTCTTGCTGAATGAGTGGAAATACAGTCAGCTTCCTGGAAAGGGTTTCTTTTAAAATTATTAATTTTGAAATATGGGATCAAAATGAAACATATTAAAAAAATTGTTAGAAAATTTTTTGAGAAAAAATACAAAAGAATTTTTTCTATCCATACTGCCTACTTCTCGAATATAATCCAGTCACATTTTTAAAAAATTTTTTTCCCCCAGTTTTTAAACTCCTCACTTTATTGTGCTGTAACCATTCTTTAGAAGTTCCAGCTTGATGTTTTGGTTTTTTTTTAAATTATTTTTTGTGTATACCATCAAATCAGATCTGACTGGTACAGGCAGAGATTGTTCCTCCTTCTCCAGCTGAGCCTCCAGTGGATTTGAACTGCGCACCTCTGGGATTGTAGTGCAGCTTCTCGCCACTAGGCCACCAGAGCTCACCCCAGCTTGATGTTTTAATTTGATATTTTGTAATAAGTATTTTTCATATTATTGCTGCTGCTGTTATGTGCTGTCAAGTCAGACCCTCGTAGCGACCCTCCCAAGGGTACTAAGAGCTTGTAAAGGGCAAGTGAAGAAGTTACCTCTCTTTCTCCCACTGAGTATTTTTTGGAATTGAACTGTACACCTTCAGGTTGGTAGTACAACTCCTTACCCTGTAGGCTACCTGAGTCTTTATAGGCATAATATATAATATCTACCAGAGTAGAATAATTTAACTTTTTAAAATCCTTTAAACATTTATGTTGTTTCCAATTTTGTAATTAATTAATTTTAAAATT
Source organism: Elephantulus edwardii (assembly GCF_000299155.1). NCBI lineage: Eukaryota > Metazoa > Chordata > Mammalia > Macroscelidea > Macroscelididae > Elephantulus > Elephantulus edwardii. Next base: position 1,389,483 of record NW_006400034.1, read on the forward strand.
ATTATGAATTTTAATGAACATTTACAGAGATTTTGGATTTCCATTCATTCATTGTTGCAGTTTTCCCCCTGCCCACCCCTTCTCTCTTTTATGGTTAAAAAAATGTTTCTGTAGACCCGTGTGTTCATGTAGTTAAGACTGTTGTCTGTTTAGAATTATTTCCTTGAGGTTAAGCTCACTGCCTTTGAGTTGGAGCCAGATGAGCCTGCAGTGGGTTTTCGGAGGCTGTGCATCGCACTGGAGGAGACTGCTGTCCTCTCCTGCAGAGCTGCTGACGACCTGAGCCCCCAGCCAGGTGTCACTGTGTGTGGTTAGCAGCATGACCCTGTGTACAGCACTCCCTTCCTTAAGGTAGACGTGAAGACAGAGTGCAACTACTGGTTTCCCTCTGACCCAAACAAAGGAGAACAAAAAGGGATCGAAGACACGTAGAACAGTTCGTCCAAAGGACTAATTTACTTGGTGAACTTAAAGAACTAAATGGTGCCTGACCACTCAGGTTCAGGGTCAGGATCCTCCTGGATGAAGTGGGACAAATGAGGAAAATGCAAAGTCATAATAATGAAAGGCTCTTTTTTTAATTTTCAAAGAGAAAAACCAACTGGGGGGAGGAGTGGACAGGGAGGAAAATGTGCAACAATGAATGAATGTAAATCCAAAGTCTCTATAAACTTTTATTAAAATGTCAATTTAAAAAAATGGTCCAATAGGACCCCTAAAATGATAGTGCTTAGTCATCCTTTGAGCCTGGAACTAAACTGTGGCTCAATTTCCATCCAAACAATAAATATTAAATAAGGTGAACAAAAACACCAGGGACCCTATGAACAATAGGCCTGAAGCCCCTCTACAACTATTGACATTTATCAAAGTTCATAGAGTTTCTGGAGGCATGTTGTTTAGGAAGTAGATGCCACTCCTGCTTAGAAAAAAAACCCCCATAATACTCAAGGTCACCTCCCCTCCCCCCCGCAACTAGTTAAGCTAAATTATTGTTTATAGATGATTTCAGGGAATATTTTTGGTTTAATATTTAAAGATTATCTGAGGGCGATAGTTCAAATGGTTCATCCACCTTCTCTATCTCTACAAAGTCTTGAATCTGTTAGAACTTAGTATTCTGTTCTGCATTTCCTCTCTTTTGATAGGATTCTACCATGAAGGCTTTGATCACAGTGTGGTAGGGAGGCATCATTCAGTTCTTCTGGTCTCATGGCTAAGGAGATAACTGTTCATGAAGGCAATTAGTCACACATTTCACGTCTTCCTCCTATTCCTGACTCTTCTTCCTCTGATGCTTCAGGTGAAAAAAAGGCCAATTGTGCCTTGGATGACCACTCGCAAGCTTTTCAGATCACAGGTAAACATACCAATAGGAGATAGATGACACAGTAGACAAGGTATTAGTCCAATTCACTGTATGCCCCATAAAATCTCAACCTCCAATTAAGGAATCAGAATGAAGGAGTCGTGAAGTATTTGGCTGTATATTTGCAGCCTCAGCAGGTACCCTTCCCTTTCTGTTATTGCATATACATCATATAGTTTTTGCCAATTCATCTTTTTACAGGTGTACGATTTATTGACGGCAATTACAGTAATTGGCTGTGCAACATTTAGCCGATGTGGATTTGGGTCTCTTGATTTTAATGGGACAGCTCTGCAAAATGCAGTAACAATCTAAGACGAGGGCACCTCTTCCTCGGTCATCTTTGCTTTTGGAACAGAAGGACAGAGTTCAACCACTTGCCTCTGCCAGTCCCTTTCAGCAAGTCAGTAGCAAAACAAATAATTGTACTTGCCCTTGGCTCATGTTTCTTGGAAGTTATAATGAACTGTCAGTAAAGACTTAATGAATCTTCTCTCCCACGAAAGCATTGGTGTGATGGACTTGAAATATTCCTAGACTTGATGTGGCAGTCCTGATGTTGAGTACTCACTAGGTGGTATGACGTGAGCGAATGAGGAATGTATTTTTATTGGGTCATACAGCCTTCATTTGTAAGATGAGGATGATTGTAACAAAAGCTGCTTCACAATGTGGTGGGGTGAATTCAATATGATAATAGATATTTCTAAATGGTAATGCTCTGTACAAAGTGTGGTTATGGGTAGTTCCTCCCTCACTCCTTCTACAGCCTCCAAAACCAGGGCTCCCTCTTGGTGAGGTCAGTCTATGTCAATCTGAAAGGACGATGCGATGCTTTCCTCCTTCCTGTGACCACTCACCTGGGCTCAGCTCGGGAAGATGCTGACCTGGAGCTTCCTGTGCAGGGCATCCTTCACCTCCTTGTTGCGGAGGCTGTAGATGAAGGGGTTGAGCATGGGGATGATGATGGTGTAGAAGACAGATACGACTTGGCCATTGGTGTCCGCCGATCCATGGGGCTGGACGTACGTGAAGACCACGGTGCCGTAGAAAATCGCAATGGCCAGGAAGTGGGAGGCACACGTGGAGAGGGCTTTCTCCCGCCCCGCGGCCGTGCGCATCCTCCCGATGGCTCCCAAGACCAGGCTATAGGAGGTGAGGATGATCGCAGCAGGCAGCAGGGTCACCAGTGCCGAGAAGAGGTAGAGGACGACCCCTGCTGTGGCCGTGTCGGCACAAGCGAGGCGCAGGAGCGGGGGGATGTCACAGAAGTAGTGGGTTACCTGGTTGGGCCCACAGAAGGGCAGGGCAAAGACATTCCCGGTCTGGATAGCAGAGTTGGCACCACCAAATGCATAGGAAGCAGCCACGAGCTGGAGACAAGTCCCTTTGGTCATGACAGAACCATAATGGAGGGGCTGACAGATGGCCATGAAGCGGTCATAGGCCATGGAGGCCAGAAGGAAGCTCTCGGTGGTGACGTGTATCACAAAGAAGGCCAGCTGAATCACACAGCCCTCAAAAGAGATGGACTTGTCCGAGGCCAGAAAGTTGACCAAGAGCTTGGGCGTGACCACAGAGGAGTAGCAGATGTCAAGAAAAGAGAGGATGCTGAGGAAGAAATACATGGGGCTGTGGAGACGGGAGTCTGTGAAGATGAGGGTCATCATTCCCAGGTTGCCCACCACGGTCATGGCGTAGATGAGCAGGAAGACTCCGAAGAGAAGCTCTTGCAGATCCGGGTAATCGGAGAAGCCCAGTAAGAGGAAATGGGTAACTGGGGTATAGTTGCCGCTCGCGAGAGCTAGCTCTCCAGGTGTCATCTGCAGAGGTAACGGGTGATAATGTCTCAGTGTTCATTCAGCCTGTCCACCACTGTGCAAGGTATAATGAAGAGCTCCAGTCAAGTGCAAGGCTGCTTTTACAACCACATGGAGCTGTAATGCCATAGTGGAAAGGGCTCCCAAGACAGACAGACCTGTCTTGTAACTGTGACTGACACTAACTAGCTGAGTCTCCTTGAATACATGACACGTATGAGCTTTTACTTCGTTAATCTACGATGTGAAGGGAATATGCCTGCTTCTTAGGGTGTGTGTGAGACCTAAATAATAAATAAAGTAAAATACCTGAGGCATAGTATGCGATCAATAAATGTGAAGCCTCTTCTCAGTCTCTTGTTCCTTTCTCTCTATAACCACCTGACATTTATTTCATTCTTTCTTGTTGATATAATTCACATATCACAGAACTCACACTTTTAAAGTGCCCTCAAATCCTGTGGCTCAGCTTTCATCCAAACAAAAGTCCTCAGGGAGAAAAGTGGCTCCTCTAAAGGCAGTCCAGACCCACCAGCAGTTCTGCAGGAGGGAGGTGGGCCATCTCCTCTCGTGAGACTGACAGCCTCAGAAACCTGCTGCAGGGGGAGTTGTCAGCTGGTGCTGACTCAGAGAGAGGTTCTTTAGATAACATGAGCGTAACAACAGAGAGGTGCTTAGTTCTCAAAACAGTGATTCATCTAAGATCAAAAGAGCAGCACTAGCCTAGGGATAGAGCTCAGAAAGCAGGAAGGGATGGGATGGGAAGACTAAGAGATGTTAAAGTCACAGGTAGGAAGCAGGAGGAGTGCTGTTAAAATATGAACACTGCATTGAGTCAGATGAAGAAAAGGACTGTGTGAAAGAAAGTCAGAATTAACAACCTGGAACAAGAGGTGTATTACAAATGAATTGGGGAAGGGAGAAGGAAAAAAAGGGAGGAAAGGAAAAATGTGTAAATGGATAATTGAAAACTCAGCCTTTTTTTGGTAAAACTTTAGTTAAAATCACCATTAAAAATAATTCTAAGCAATTTAAAAGATAAATAAGAAAAGATCAGTCAATGTAATAAAAGTTGTTTTCAGAATTGGAACATTTCAGATATGAATGTTGCTTTCTGGTTGTTGTTGTTGTTGTTGTTGTTATGTGCCGTCGAGTCGCTTGTGACTCATAGCGATCCTATGTACAACAGCCCTAAACTCTGCTCTGCCCTGTGCCAATTGCACTGTCTCTGACCCTCCCATCCCGATTACCCCAGTCACTGAATCATTCCACCTCATAGAGGGCCTTCCCCTCCTACACCATCCCTCCATCCTACCAAGCGTGATGTCCCTCTCCAAGGACCAGTCCCTCCTTACAACATGTCCAAAGTATGTTAGACAGAGCATCAGAATCCTTCCCTCCAAGAAGCCGTCTGGTTTATTAACCCTCTCCAGGATGAATCTGTTTGTTTTCCTAGCAGTCCATGGTACCCTCAATACTCTTCTCCAGCACCACAGCTCAAAATCATCAATTCTCCTTCTATCCTCCCTAGTCATTGTCCAACTCTCTGATGCATAACAAGTGATTGCGAAGACCATGGCCTCTATCAGATGCACTTTAGTCTCCAGAGTGACACCATTGCTCTTCAGTACTTTGGAGAGGTCCCTAACAGCAGACTTTCCCATCGCAATATGTCTTTTAATTTCCTGGCTGCTGGTGCCAAGACTGTTGACTGTGGAGACAAGCAAACTAAAGCTGTGAACACTCTCAATCTCTTCACCATCCATCCTCATGCTGCCAATTGGTCCAGTACTGAAGTTATTCTTTTACACATCCTAATGCAATAAATGTTATGTTGTTGTTAAAAAAAACATGCATACACGGTCATGCTCAAATGAAATCTATGTTATGTTTAGAAACTTCAAATGATTTGACAGGTAGATGTATACTTTAAGTCATTACTGCCTGACTTCTTGTTTTGATTCTGGAGTAGAAAAAAATTAAAGCAGGTAAGCAGGACCCCTTCTAGAACGCGAGATTTAACCCTGAGAGGCCAAAAGTAATTATTACCTGTATTTTCTAATTTTTAAATATATTTGCAAACCACCATAAACCCCCCCCATGATGATTGTAATGTTGTTGTTGTTATGTGCCGTCGAGTCGTTTGCGACTCATAGCGACCCCTATGCACAACAGCCCTAAACCCTGCTCTATCCTGCGCCAA
>NW_006400034.1:1397136-1400314 GCF_000299155.1 Elephantulus edwardii
AATTAAAACCATCAACAAAACTAGGAGTTGGTTCTTTGGAAATATTAATAAAATCAACAAACCACTAACAAAACTAACAAAGGAAAAGAAGGAAAAGACATAAATAATCAGAATAAAAGATGAAACAGTCAATGTCACAATAGAAGCAACTAAAAGAAAAAGGCTAACAATAGAATATTATGAAAAACTATCCTCAAATAAATATGAAAACCTGGAGGAAATGGACAAATACTTAGAAATTCACAACCTACTTAAACTGACACAAACCAAAATTGAACTTCTGAAAAGACCCATTACAAAAGAAGAAATTGAAAAGGTAATAAAACAACTTCCAGCCAAAAAAACCTCTGGAACAGATGGTTCTACAAGAGAATTTTATCAAACATTCAGAGAAGAACTGTCACCAACTCTACATAGACTACTTCAGAAAATAGAAAAGGATGGAATTGTCCCAGACTCATTCTATGAAGCAAACATATCCTTGATACCAAAGCCAGGTAAAGATACCACCAAAATGGAAAACTATAAGCCAATATCTCTCATGAACATAGATGCAAAAATCCTGAATAAAATCTTAGCCAATAGAATCCAGTGATACATCAAAAAAATAACTCATCATGACCAAGTTGGATTCATAACAAGTATGCAAGAATGGTTCAACATGAAAAAAAATCAATATAATTCATCACATTAACATAGCAATGAACAAGAACCACATGATCCTATCAATTGATGCAGAAAAGGCTTTTGACAAAATCCAACATACTTTCCTGATTAAAATACTCAAAAAAATAGGATTAGAGGGGAATTTCTTCAGCATAGTAAAAAGTAAATATGCAAACCCAAGAGCCAACATCGATCTCAATGGAGAGAGATAAAAGGCATTCCTTTTGAGAACAGGAATTAGGCAAGGAAGCCTACTATCACCTTTCCTATTCAATATTGTATTGGAAGTCTTAGTGATAGCAATAAGACAAGAGAAGGAAATAAGATGTATCCAAATTGGCAAAGAGGAGGTAAAATTATCTTTATATGCAGATGATAGGATAGCATACTTAGAAAACCCTAAAGACTCAGCAAGAAAACTACTGGACATAGTTGACCAATTCAGCAAAGTGGAAGGATACAAGATTAACATACAAAAATCAATTGGATTTCTCTACACTGACAAAGAGAATTCAAAACTGGAGCTAAGAAAAAACAATACACTTCACAATAGCTAATCACAAGGTTAAATACTTGGGAGTAAATCTGACCAGAAACACAAAGGATCTGTTCAAAGAAAATTACAAAACAATACTACAAGAAACAAGAAGAGACCTGGAGAAATGGAAGAATATACCTTGCTCATGGCTAGGAAGACAATATTGTGAAAATGACAATCTTACCAAAAACAATTCTGCACGTCAATGCAATCCCAAGACAATACCAATTCCATTCTTCAATGAGATGGAAAAGGCACTTTCCAATGTCATTTGGAATGGAAAGAGGCCCAGGATAAGCAAAGCACTCCTTAAAAAGTGAAACAAGGTAGGAGGCATCTCACTCCCCTATTTCAAATCCTACTACACTGCCGTGGTGGTCAAGACAGCATGGTCCTGGCACAATGACACAAAGATCAATGGAATAGAATTGAGAATCAAGAGATCAGCCCATCTACCTATGGTCAACTGATTTTTGACAAGTAGATGAAATCAGTTAAGTGGGGAAAGGACAGCCTTTTTAACAAATGGTGTTGGCAAAATTGGAAAACTATATGCAGAAAACTCAAGCAAGGTCCACACCTCACTCAATACACAAAGTGGATCAAGGACATAGGACTAAAACCAAGGACTATAAATTTCATTAGAGAAAAGCTTTGAAGAACTCTAGAAGTCCTAATCCACAACATAGACAGTCTTCCAAGGATCCTGAAAAATCTACCACCAGGAGAGGGTAAAATAGATGAATGGGATCTTTTAAGAATAAAATCCCTATGCATATCCAAAATCTTCTCCAACAGTGTAAAAAGGAAAGCCACACACTGGGAAAAAATATTTGGTAATAACATGTCAAGATGAGGAATTTAAATATAGAATTCATAAAATACTTGAGCACCACAGTAAGATAAAGGTAAACAACACAATTGAAAACTGGGCACAGGATGTGAACAGACACTTCACCAAAGAAGACATTCAGATGGTGAACAAACACATGAAGAAATGCTCAAAATCTTTAGCTCTAATAGAGATGCAAATCAAAACAACTATAGAATATTATCTCACCCCAGTAAGAGTAAAAAATTTAACCGAACAGACAACAGCAAATGCTGGTGAAGTTGTGAAGAAACTGGAACCCTTATTTACTGTTGGTGAGCATATAAAATGATGCAATCACTCTGGAAGGCAGTATGATGCTTTCTCAAAAACTTGCAAATAGAGATACCATTTGACGCAGCTATTTGACCACTGGGAATATACACTAAAGAAACCAGAACTGCCACCAAAGCAGATATATGTACATCCATGTTTATTGCAGCTTTGTTTGCAAAAGCAAAGAGCTGGAAACCACCCAAGTGCTCATCAACAAACAAATGGATAGAGAAGCTGTGGTATATTCACACAATAGAATACTATGCTGCATTGAAAAATAAGGAACTAATGAAATATTACACAAAAGGGTGACTCTGGAGGACATTATGCTGAGTGAAATATCTCAGTCACAAAAGGACAAATACTGCAAAATGCCACTGTTGTACAGCAAGACTGATATTGGGGTTTGGGGGAAATGAAGAAAAGAGGGGATAAATAATGTATACTGTATTGAAACAGATAAGGGAGAGAACTGTTTAAAAGGTATATATGATTAGGTATTATTGGCATGACAAGAGTCCAGAATGAAAGCTGCACAGTGGAGTGGTCTGGGAGGGGGGATTATATAACAATGAAAGAGTTTGGTGTTTTTTGGTTTTTTTTTACGTTTCAAAGAGAAAAGAGAACTGGGGTCAGGTGTGGGCAGGGAGGAAAATGTTGTTGTTGTTATGTGCCGTCGAGTCGTTTGCGACTCATAGCGACCCTATGTACAACAGCCCTAAACCCTGATCTATCCTGTGCCAATCTCATTGCCTCTGACACACCCATCCTGATTACCCCAGTCACTGAATCAATCCACCTCATAGAGGGTCAAAAGGAAATCCAAA
>NW_006400034.1:1400414-1410152 GCF_000299155.1 Elephantulus edwardii
TGGCAGTCCATGGTACATTCAGTACTCTTCTCCAGCACCACAGCTCAAAGGCATCAACTCTCCTTCTGTCCTTCCTAGTCATTGTCCAACTCTCTAATGCATAACAAGCGATTGCCGAGACCATGGCCTGTATCAGGCACACCTTAGTCTCCAGAGAGACACCGTTGCTCCTGAGTACTTTAGAGAGGTCCCTAACAGTAGACTTTCCCATTGCGATACGCTTTTTGATTTTCTGACTGCTGGTGCCAAGAGTGTTGACTGTGGAGCCGAGCAAACTGAAGCTGTGGACAATCTCAATCTCTTCGCCATCCATCCTGACGCTGCCAATAGGTCCAGTGGTGAGAATCTTTGCCTTTTTGACATTGAGCCTCAGTCCATACTGAAGGCTGCAGTCCTTGAACCCCCACAGCAAGTGCACGAGGTGCTCCTAAAATATCTCTAATTTAGTGGGTTTTTTAGCATATTGACAACATTGCATGCATGTTCCATAACTCTTGGACATTTGTGTCACCGCACAAAGACATCTCATACCAATGAGCGGTCATTCCCCTCATCTGGTCCTTGGAAACCACTAATCTACGTAGTGAGTATATGGTTTTGTCCATTCTGAACATTTCACGTAAAGAGAATCATACTGTGTGGCCTTTGCGTACAACTCCTTTCACTTTGCTTGATGTTTTCAAGGTTCACGCATGCTTTTTGCAAGTATCGGTCAGCATTCATCCTGTCCTGCATTTAAACACCCTCCAGGACATCCTCTCTTCTGTGTCATAGTAGTTTTGTCCCCTGAGAATCTACTGAGTGGAGCCTGACGAGGCGGACAGGCAGCAGGGAAGTGGTGTTTTCACGGTTGCTTGCCAGACCTCCAGGATTTTTATTCCATGTGGAACTGGAAATGCCCAAGGTCATTTCTTTTGGTTCCACCCTTTGCTGCCCCTCTGCTTAGTGGTGCAATCATTAAGCATTTGGCTGTTTAACACAAAGGTTGGCGGTTCAAACTCATCTAGCAGTGACACAGGACAAAGACCTAGTGATTTGCTCTCATAAAGATGACAGTCTATAAAACCCCCGGGCAGTCCTGCTGTGCCACGTGGAGTTGTGCCTGCCAGTCCCTTGAAAGGAGTCCTCCTGTCACATGAGTCTGTTTTCAAGTCTAACCTTGTAAAGCTAGTCTGCCCGGCTCAGTTTCTTCTCCTGGATGCGCCGTGTACCTCTTGTGCTTACTCTCTTTTCTGGCTTCACTATGCGGCTCAGTCCCAAGTGTCTTAGAATCTTGACAATGAATAGCAATACTTTCCTGTTTTGGTTGTGGTGGTGTTTTTTTGTTTTTTTGTGGTACCTCAATTTCTTTGACACATATATATCCAGAGTCACACTCTTCATCATTTTCAGGTTGAAGTCCTGGATTCTGCTCTCAAGCAATTGAGGTTTCTTGTTTTTTGCCCCCATCTTCCCATGGTTCAAAATTATGTTCTCTGTTAATTCTCTACCACCCTCATCCAATGTCCAGGTGTGTATGGGATTCATTCCAAAGTTTCTCATTCATTCAGGAGCTTATTAATAATTCCCAGTTATGGTGACTTTGGTCTACACTCTTACATCTGTACTCTGGGGCTCTCAATTTGCAAAGAACCCGCAGGACTCCCCCAACAATACCTACAGGCCTTCTTCAGTCCTTTCCATCAATCTCCTTTTATTGAACCAACTTATTATGTTGTGTGCTCTTGTGTTCTGGCAGTTGGTGTACAGTCACATAGCGGTGGGTGGGATGGTCTAACAAGGTTTTGATAATGTTCCTATGTTCTGCTTTCCCTTGATTGGGTTGTTTTGCTTCTCTATCACCTTATAACTTCTCAGAGCAGAAATTACTTTCTCAGATTATTATGTGTAAACAGCGAGTATTTGGACAACTAGACGTAGCTAAACCGTGATATTTGTTTGCAAGTATTTGAGCAGTTAAGGTTATTCAAAGCATTTAGACCCCTGTTGTTATGTTTTGTTGAGTATGACTCAGTGACCCTACGAACAACAGATCTGAGCCCTGTCCTCTCCTGTGTCACCCTCATCATCTCTGACACATGAGCCCATTGCTGCAGTCACTGTGTCAGTTCATCCCATTGAAGGTCTTTTCTTTCTCTGACGTGCCACCTTTTCAAGCATGATGTCCCTTTCCCAGGAACAGCCTCTCCTAGTAGCATGCCCAAAGTATATACGGAGAAGGCTATGTCATCCTTGCCTCCAAGGAACACTATTGTTGACCCTTAAACCATACAGTTGTTAAAAAAATATTTGAACAGTTGTCATTGCTCGAAATAGTTAAGGCATGGCTTCAGCACTTTAAGATCTTACCATTTCGTAAGGGAGACAAGCCGATCCCTATGAAACAAGAGGACGGCTGGGTAATACTGAAGTAGCAACACAGTGAAGAAAGTGATGGAGTGGTCTGAGGAGGCTTCTACAAGAGGAGGCATGAGGGATGGGCAGTGAGGGCTGAGCAAGTGTGTCTCGGTGAAGAAGGGCAAAGTCAGTAACCTGAAAATGAGAATCAATTTCCTCAGCAAATATTTCCTCGCCTTCAAAGTGCTTTGGAGAGAATCAGGAAACCTGGTTGTCAGAGAGAATCAAAGGGACACCCCTCTGAGCTAGTTTTCTCAACTTCTCTCAGGACTGAAGACAGCACATCTGAATGTACTTAGCAAACTTCTCAGGACAGGGTCGGACTTGAAGAACATTAACTTCCACCCCTTACAAGTCAGACCACGGACACACAATGAGTAGGGAGCTCTTCAGTCCCCTTAAATGCAATGGAATCTCAGGAAATAGTGAGAGACTGACAGTCTAAAGAAGAGGGTAGGTAGGTAGATGTCTGGGAGGAGCAGACAGGGGAGAAAACAGGCAACTTCAGCTTTCTGGAACTCAGGAAAAATGTCCAAGATACAGACACCCACCTTAGCAGCTGGGGCTTCTCCAGCCCGATACTCCTCCAGTGAGGACTCCAAGTCCTCTCAGGCCATCCACACCAGGTGGTTCCGAGACTCACTGTCACACCAGCCTGTGTCTTTCAAGTGCTCCTCTCCAGAGCTGTGTCTAGGGTGGCCACACATTGAGATCTGATGACAAAGCACACGGCTCAGGCAAATGGAAGCTGGTTTGCAAGATTAAAGCTACAAACACATCCCAGCCCTACCCAGAGTTTATAAAGGCTAGCTCAGCCCCTTATGGTCTCTGGTGGCTTCTGAGGCCTAACACTCTTGGGAGGGCCTTAAAACATATGCCCCTACCCCAGCCCCCAATTCCCTTCTGGAAGGTTCAAGCCTCAGGGAAGAAGAGCTTGTCCCCTTTAGAGTTTGGTCCCTTGCTTTGGTCTTAAGAGGTAGGGACATTAGCATCTCCTTGAGGAGGTGGAAGTTGAGTTTCCAGGGACTTACTTGTCTTCCCCCCTCAGCTCTGAGGTTTGGATGGAAAAAAGGCAATTTGCCCTTTAGAAGCTTCCAAAAAACCTGGTGACAGTTTACTCACTTACTTAGACTAAATAACCCAAGAATCTTCCTTGCTGGGCAGTAAGGACTTGAACCGGGTTCTGATATTGACCAAACAGAATGCTGAAACTGTGGCGACCAGATGTGGGTGAGGAGAGGAGTCTGGGGATGTGATTTCTTCTTTTTCTTGTAATCTTTTGCTGTGGTTGTCAAATATGTGTTTGAGCAGTTTGGGGGCTCCGGGGAATGATGGGGTTCACTGAGGCAGGGATTCTTGGCTTGACCTTCTGTTGGAAGCACTTCTTGCTTTGGCCGCCAGGGAGTCACCAGGAGGCACTGAGGGCCTCGTTAACAGAATGGGTAGTGTATTTATAGCAACAATTAAAAAAATTATGATTTCAGAAATGAAGCTAACTTCATAGCCAAGGAAATGCTGATGGGCATATGCAGGAGCCCAGGGATTTTGTTACCAAGCTCATTGATCATCTCCCTTTTGTCATCTTCTCTCTTTTTCCTCCTCTCTGATGGCTTTGAAGAGAGGGAGGTGGCCTCCTCCCTATCTGCTTGTCAGCTGACATTGCTCTCCTGAGACCCATCATGCCAGGCTCAGCTGAGACGACTGCAGTGAGGTGAGTATCGATCTGCAGATCTTAAACTGCTAGAGCCAAAGAGCCTTACACAACCATCTGGGGAACTCTGGTGGCGTTGTGGCAAGAAGCTGCGCTGCAATCCTGAAGGATGCGATCTGAGGCCACCAACAGCTCTGCGGGAGAATGATGGGCAATCTCCTCCCATGTGATTAACTGCTTCTGCAAACCTGCTAGGTCAGCTATGGGTTGGTTCTGACACGACGGTACATAACAACAAGAAGTGACATTCTACTAAGCTGTGATGACACAGCAGTGCCTCTCGGTCAGGGATGGGTTACGCAATGGCAAAACCAGACACATGGTTAGAGCAGCAACGAAATAGAAGTATCAATGTTAACAATGACAACATGACATATTTGTGTATTGGCAAACACCACACTCCCAGTGATGCGGTATTGGGGTTTGTTTAAAACTGTCTTATGGTTGGGGGGAGAGGAAAGGTATAAATGAAGTAGTAATTGATACAGATGGGTAATTATTGAAGTTGTCTGTTTCATATGCACTTTCACATGGGGATAGTAATTTTAAAAAGCATTGAAATACCTGAGAAAAAGAACAAAAATTTCAGTTCTTTACGTTTAGTTCACAGCTTGGTATGGAGTTAAAGTGGAGTTGTATGCACCATAGCTTTTCAGTGTTTATCTTATAGGATGTAATTATTATTATTAATTGTTATTAGTATGAATTATTTTTGTTTTGCCATCAAGTTGGAACTGACTCATACCTGATCCTCCAGTGGGTTTTTAGAAGTAAGTAATAATGGTAAAAAAAACAAAATTACTTTCCCAGAAGCATGAAATTAATTTGTTCTAATCTCAAAACCTCACCAATGTCTCCCAGATCCCAGTTAATAATTTTTTACACATACCTTTTATGTCTTTATTCTCTCAAATGGTGTCTGATCAATAATACATGACTGGTGAACATAAAGAACTTTATATCTTGCCCTAATAGATGCTTTAACACTTTCATTATTTCTTTTAACAACTGTTGAAATACTGAAAATACAGAAATTAAAATAAATGATATTTACCCTTGGCTTAATAAACGTGAATGCTTTTGTTACATATGTTTTAGACCTTTATTTTTCTACAAATCAGAAGAATAAAACATTGAAACTGTCATATTCTACCCTAGTTCAATACCTCTTCTTCCTTCCAGTTAACTATTCTATTTGGCTTGTGCTTTTCACTGTGAATGTATAGTTTTTAAAAAAGCTTATGACTTTGACTCTTGTAGGAATAGAAACATATATCAAAGAGTTTATACAACCTATCTTAATCATGGAAGGAGTACACAGAGTCACTTTGCCAAGAAGAATTGGCACAGAAGAATTTCATGAAATAACATACGAGCAAGAGGCAATGGTGGTGAAGGAGGACGTTCAAGCTGCTCTGAAGGAAGTGGTAAAAAAACAAGGCTCCATGAATTGATGCAATACCAATTGACATATTTCAACTAACACAAGCTGCCCTGGATGTGCTTATCAGGTTGTGCCAAGAAATATGGACGACAATCCCCTAGCCAACTGACTGGAAAAGATCCATATTTATTCCTATCTTCAAAAAAAAGGTGATCTTACAGAGTGTGGACATTATCAAACAATATCACTAATATCACACACAAGCAAGATTTTGCTGAAGATTATCCCAAAACTACTGGATCAGTAGATTAACAGAGAACTACAAGAAATGCAAGCTGAGTTTAGAAGAGGCCACAGCACTGGAGACATTGTCACCAATGTCAGATGCATCTTGGCTGAAAACAAAGAGTACTGAAGGAATGTCTGTGTTTCATTCACTATGCAGAAGCATTTGACTGGATCGCAACAAATTGTGGCTAACCTTGAGAAGAATGAAACACTTGATTATGCTCATGTGAAACCTACATTTGGATCAGGAGGCAATCATTAAAACAGAGCAAGGAAACACTGCATGGTTCAAAATTAGGGAGTGCATCAGGGATGTGTCATGCCTCCATACCTTTTCAAACTGTATGTGGAACAGATCCATACCAGGACTTAATCTTTAGAAGGTTCCATCCATTGATGCTATCCTCTCTGGCTGTGCATTTCTGCCTATATTTGCCAGCCTATTTATCCCATGTGCTAGACCAAAAATGAATTTGGTATCTGCATTGGGATTGCATTAAATATGTAGATTGCTTTTGGTAGTATTATCATTTTCATTATTGTTGAATCTTCCTTACATGAACAGGAAATATTTTCCCCATTTAGATAGATCTCTGATTGTTTCTTGTAGTAGTGATGAATAGTTTTCTTTAGAAAGGTCTTTTGTAATAGGATTGCTGTCAGTTGTACTTGACTTGATGGCACCTAACAATAACAACCAAGATTTGATGATGTTTTGTTCTTAAAGCTGTTTTTTTTGAGACAGAAAAAAAAATAAAGGTCTTTTGTGACTCTACTGGCAATGACATTTAAGGCAGGACCTTCACAAGAAAAAGACTGATAACCTAATCATAAAATAGGGAAAAGACATAGAAAAACTTTTCACAAAGAAATGCATTCAGATGACCAACAGACACATGAAGAAATGCCCAAAATCACTGGCCATAAGACAGATGAAAATCAAAACTACAATGAGATACCATCTCACCCCAGTAGCAGTGGCAAAGTTTAGCAGGACTGCAAGCAATACTGATGTGGAAAGATTAGAATTCTCATGCACAGCTGGTAGGATGGTAAAATGGTACAGCCACTCTGGGAAGCAGTTTGAAGTTTCCTCAAAAAGCTGAACATAAAAATTCCAAATGACTCAGCTGTTCCACTACTAGAAATATACCCCGATGAAAATAGGCCTGAGAAACAAATGGAGATTTTTACACCAATTCTCATAGCAATATTATTCACAATAGCAAGAAAGTGGGAACAGTCCAAATGTCCATCAGCAAAGGAATAGATTGAGAAATAATGGTACATTCACACAATAGACTACAATGCAGGACTGAGGAGAAAAACTTTGTAAAATACTATATAACATGGGAGAGTTTAGAGGACATTATAATGAGTGAACTAACTCAGTCTCTTAAAGATAAATACTGCATAAGACCAATATTGTAAAACTAGAAGAATAACTAGTAAGATGTGTATAAAATTTCAAAAGGGGGAAATCAAGGGGAGCTCTGGTGGCCTAGTGGCAAGGAGCTGCAACTACAATCCTAGAGGTGCACAGTTCGAATCCACCAGATGCTCTGCCGGGAAAGGAGGGACAATCTCCTCCTGTACCAGTCAGATCTGATTTGACGGTACACACACACAAAAATAATAAATTTTTTTTAAAAAGGGGGAAATCAAGGGAGACAGCAGGGTAGAGTGTGAGGAGAAGGGGAAATTACTGGAATGGCAGTATTTGGTGGTCAGAGGGAGGGGGTGAAGGATACAGTGGGGACATGAAAAGATGAAGTAATAATGGGAATAGATCTATGATTAATTTGAAAAAACACGGTATATAGGAATGATTGTATGAAGCACAGTGTGAATGAAGGAATGTGTGAAACACAATATAGATGAATAAAATATATGAATTTTGTATGGAAATCAATATAAAAAGAACTAATGAGAAAACAACAAAAATGTGTTGTGACTTATTCAAAGAACATTTGAATGAATAGGCAAATCAATAAAGGAAAGTTAGGGTTAGATAGACTGTAGACGTTAAGGTTGGTGGCCTAAATAAAAAATAGGACTCTACAGAAGGAAAGCTTGAGGTGTTGTCTCCATGAAGTTTTACTTATTCACCGGCATCAAGTCTGAAATGACTCATAGCTGACACTCCATTTTGGATTTTCCAGACTGTAAATTGCATAGGAAGTCATTACTCATCTTTCTCCCATTGAGCTGTTGGTGGATTTGAACCTCCAGAGAAGTTCAAATGTCCTATCATTTTCTCAGTCAGCCAGGAAAAATCCCGTGTAGAAGCTATGCTCAGAAACACATGGAGTTGCTCTGAATCAGGATTGACTCACCAGTGAAGGATTTGGGTTTTGTCTGTTGCTGTTGTGAGATTTCTAGAGAAAGAAGATGTGATAAGTGGCAAGCAAATTCAGTGAAAAGAGAATTAGACTTCATTATCAGCAGGGGCTTATTAGCAAAACTCTGCTGAGTCAAATGGAATTGTTTGGTATATGGACATATTAAATATATTCAGTCACACATTATAGAAAGTCAAGCAAAGTACCTTAAAGCATAAAACAAAAGTATATTTCTTCTTTGTTTAACAAGAAGTTTGGTGGCAGACTTTAATCAGTGAAGAAACATTGTCACCAGAAGTCAGCTAGCTGATTTCTTTCTGAAGCTCATTGGCTAGAAGTAGTCATCTTTAACCACACAAATGACTGTGAGAGAGCATGTGGCTTATATAAGTCTTGCAGGCAAAGGGAAAGGAGGAAAGAGTTAGTTACAATGGGCTTAGAGAG
Source organism: Elephantulus edwardii (assembly GCF_000299155.1). Taxonomy (NCBI): domain Eukaryota; kingdom Metazoa; phylum Chordata; class Mammalia; order Macroscelidea; family Macroscelididae; genus Elephantulus; species Elephantulus edwardii. Next base: position 1,408,981 of record NW_006400034.1, read on the forward strand.
ATGGGGACACAGTAATGTGGATAACACCCACTGATGTCAATGGAGTGTCTAAAAATGTGCCCTGGATTGATTTGATGTCTATATTTAAACTATGTTCACTAAGAAGAAAATGTGGAAATCTGTTTTATTCCACTTTGCTTATCCTTTTTTTCAGCAAATACTCAAATTCTGCTTACATGTGACTACTGTTTATTCATTCGTGTATGTGTGTAAATGTTATTTGTTTATGAATTAATTCAGTAGATATTAATTCTGTACTTTCCATGTTCAAGGAATGTGCTAGGCCTTTTTGCATCAGGAAGCTTAAGGTCTGGGCACAGAGAGAGTGATGAATGGAGAGAGAGAGAGAGCACAAGCGTGCAAGAGCGCAAGCACAGGATAATATGAATTTGAGTGAGAATGATATTAAAATAATTAGTTTGGGAGTCACAGAAGCAGCGAGTTTTGTGCCCTGGCAGAGGCTGCTAGCTGAGCCCTAGTGGGAGCAGCCAACCAAGCCTCAGCAGAAACTGCCAGCTAGCCACTGTGGGACCCACTTGCCAGGAGCAAGCAGGACAGTAGGAATTTGACTGAGTTTTCTTAAGCCCTGCCATACTCAGAGCCCTACTGGGTGAGAGCTGCTGGGCAAGAGCTAGACAGCTGGAAATTAACTGAGGACCCTGTGCAAGCCCACCTGGACACCTGGAAACTGATTGAGGTCCCTGCGTGTGTCTGCCCCACCCTCGTTACCTGCCCAGCACCTTTTCTGCCCCACACCCATGCCTCCATGTCCAGTCAACTAACTTGCCTTTACTCTGGAGTGCCTTGATGTGACATAGCTGCAACAAGAGGCTGCTCTCACAGGCTCTAAACTGAACTTCCCCTTGGGTCAGAAGTTCAGAGAAAAACACAGGCAGCACAGATGCCCCACCCTCTTATAGAGCAGTGACTTCAGATCAAGAACCTATCATTGCCTCAGGCATGAAAAACTCTACCACAGCAATGTCACATAAGAAGCAGGCTACCTCACACCCTACGCAAGCACAGAGCAAGATGTCACCCCCAAAAGGTGACACAGCATCAATAGATTTCCTGAAGTCAGAAGTCTGATGGAACTTTTAGACACAGAATTTAAAAGAACAATGACTGAATATTTTCAATGGGTAAAAAACAAACTTGAAGAACTAAAGGAC
>NW_006400034.1:1415977-1422787 GCF_000299155.1 Elephantulus edwardii
TCATTGCCTCTGACACACCCATCCTGATTACCCCAGTCACTGAATCAATCCACCTCATAGAGGGTCAAAAGGAAATCCAAAGTCTCTGTAAATATTCATTAAAATGAATTAAAAAAAGAAAAAAAGTTTAAGGTATGGTTAAAGAGATAAGTTAAAGAGTCTAAAAGATGCACTTAAACTCCTCTGAAGGGTCACAGAATGTAAATACTATTTTGGGTTAGTGAATTCAGGGGAGATATTTGGGGGGGCAGAGTTTATATTTATGCAGGTCAAGGAGAAGCAGCTACTATCAAGTGCAATGTATGAATGAGAACAGAGTAAGTGCTGGTTTTGTTGATGACATTCTCATCTCCTTGATCTCTTCCATTGCCAACCTCTTTTTTTTTTTTAAATTTTGATCTTTGCCAACCAAGCTGGATTTAGAAGAGGTCATGGTGCTAGGGATATTATAGCTAATGTTAGATGGATCCTGGCAGAAAGCAGAGAATACCAGAAGAATATCTAGCCCTACTTCATTGACTATGCAAAGGCTTTTTACTGTGTGGAAAACAACAACAGCAATAACCCATATATCAATAAGTATATACATTTTATGTACGTATGTTTATATTTTTCCTTTTATATAGGCTGTGACATATCACAGGTTCTCAAAGATTTGATTAATTTGTTACACTACTTGTTTAGGATATAAGTAAATGCTGTCCATTTTCAATACGACTTGATGTATTTTCAGGTGAAAGCGTACGGTGGGTATATTTTGGGGATACTTATCCACCCACTCAGAGTTCCTTTGGTGCAATGTTTGTGCGATATGATGGCACACTCTCTGGACACTGATTATTAGATAAAAAATGGACATCATCAGGCTGGTCTGTCCCAGACAATTGATGAATAAAAGGTGGTGTGGGAAGGACTGAGTTTAGGAACCCATAGGATCAGGCTGGGAGCTGGCGCTGTGATAGCTGGAGCCACGATTAAGCTGAGTTAATGAGGAGTAGAAGTCATGACTCAATAGAGGGGGCTACTCTGCAGAGAGTAGCTTGGAATAGATCGGCACAGAGAAGCAGAAATTATCTCTCCTCAGAAACTGAAAGAGGCAGGAAGGTTCCATCCTTGAAACTGGTAGCTTCCCAGGCACTAACTCCAGATCTTGTGAAGCCTGTTGCCTGCAAGATTACTGCATCTTTGCAATACTCTTTCACCGCCATCGAGTCAGACTCATAGCTGACCTTTGAGTGGATTTTCTGAGGCTGTAAATAGTTCGGGAGGAGATTGTCCGTGTTTCTCTCACAGAGCCACTGGTGGACTCCAACCGCAGGTGGATCCCAGCCACCAGAGAGGCGCTGCCTCTGGGTCAGCAGTGCAGCTCTTTGTGAACGGAGCCAACAGAGCTCTTACTCTTTGCAGTACACATCCTCTTTATTCGAGCTACCTTGGATAAGCCATTTGTTGCATCCAAAAAATTCTTGGCGAGAGCAAAGCATAACACATTAGAAGACATTAACAGATAAAACACACCTGGAATAATTTATGAGTAGAGTGGTTTTCTCTCCTTTCAAAACCACAAAGGAACTCCCTTTATCATTTCTGTAAGTCTTATATTTTGAAATACGTGTCACAAGGGTGTTGAATCAATATAATGTTGAAGACAGCAAATTGCAGAGCACACTTATTAATTCCATGCTGTTTCAAATTTTATAAATCAAAGGACTATGAATCAAGAGATCTGAATAAACATGAAAACCTACAATTACTCACTGCGTTTATGTTGTTCCAACTAAAAACAAAGAAACTTTCTAATTAGCTTATGTTGCTTTGCCCAAGTCTTATTTACATTGTTCTTTGGAAATGGTGATAATAATTCAGAGAGAGCTCTATGACCATTTAGGATCTCTAGGGGTTCTGAGGCCCCATGTTGTGAGGCACTGGTCTGAAGGAAGAAGGAATAGGTACCTACTAGAAGTTACTACAGAGGACTAGAGAAGCTTGCCAGTTTTAAAACGTGTAATTTCATAACACTGAAGAAACTTGCAATTTTGCTGAGACAGGAGTTTGAGCTACCTGCTCTGCTCCACTGGTGTTCGAAGTGAGTAATTTTCCTGGTGAATGAATTCAGCTGACCCCTCAGCATTTGCATCTCAATGTGCTTTTGTTGAATATGTATGTCATAGGGAAAGGATATGCTGTGGTGAGATTGAGGACTGAATAAATTCTCAAGAATATCACTAAAAGTCTCGCCTAATTTTCCAAATGTCAGTCACGATTTTTGCCAAATTACATGCTATCAATAATAATTGGAACACCGAATGTGTGAAGTATGACTCTAGGAAAATTGGAAGTTATAAAAAATGAAACAAAGCACATAAATATCAACGTCCTAGGCATAAATGAGCTGAGATGGACTGGTACTGGCAATTTCTTTTCTTTTGATAAAATTTTTAATTTTATATTGGTTTATTTACAAAGCTCATATACATTGTTTTTCACACTGGATCTTTCCCATTTCCTTTTCCCACCCTTCCTTCCACCCATCAAATTGTGCGACACTATGATTACCCCCCACTGCCACCCCTCTGCTCTCCCCCTCTCCCTCTCTCCCCTTTGGATCCTCATACATACTCTACAATAATGGTCTTTTACAGTATTTGTCCTTATGGGACTGAATTGGTTCACTTAGCATAATGCTATCCAGTCCCACCCAAGTTGTTGTTATGTGTTGTCAAGTCACTTGAGACTCATAGTGACCCTATGTACAGAAGCTCTGAAACCTGCTGTATTCTGTCAACTTTATTGTCTTTGACACATCTACCCCCATTACCCCAGTCACTGAGTCAATCCATCTCATTGAGAATCTTCCTCTCTTGCGCTGTTCTTCCACACTCCCAAGCATGATATACCTCTCCGAGGACTGGTACTCCTTGCAACATGTCCAAAATATGTCAAATGAAGCTTCAGAATCCTTGCCTCCAAGGAGCAGCCTGGTTTCACTCTCTCTAAGATGAACCTGTTTGTTTTCCTAACAGTCAATACTTTTCTCCAGCACCACAACTCAAAGGCATCAATTCTCCTATCAGTCCTAGTCATTGTCCAGCTTTCTGAACACAGCAAGTAATTGTGAAGACTATGGCCTGGATCAGGAGTGGCATCCACTTCCAAAATAACATGCCCTTACTGCAGATGATCAAAGATGATAGCCTTCAAAATGGGTTATATCACAACATTAAGAAAACAAAAATCATCACTGGACCATCTATTAGCAACATCATGGTAGATGGAGAGGAAATAGAAATTGCCAATTATTTAAAACTTCTCACTTATTTTGGGAATCTTGTCCTTGGAGACAAAGAGGAATCAGTCATTGGAGAGAGACATCGTGCTGTGAAATGTAGAGTAAACCCTCAATGAGATGGTTGACACAGTGCCTACCACAATGGGAATGAGCGGGACAGAGCCCACGACAGATAGGGTGAGGTTCAGATCTGTCGCTTGTAGGATTGCTGTGAGTCGTGGTTGGCTTGATGGCGCAACAACATGTGCTACCTGGTACCATTAGTTAATATTTAAACATGTCCACTCAAAAAAGTAATAAACCTAGTTTCACGATAAGAAACTCTAAAATGAATGGATATAGATTAGCACTTTCATTTTCCACACACAATAAAATATAAGAACATATCCATGATATATATATTCTCTTATTAAAATCTGTTATCTTAAAAAAAATCTGTTAACGTATGTTTCCCTGAAAACCTTCTTGTCTACCTCAGTGATGTAAATGCCACATCTAGGGACACACTAAGGACCCAGAATCCATTTCAATGAAAGTTAAATTTTATTACAGCATTATTGTTGGTATATACTGATGAGTTGGAACTGAGCCATAGCTGATCCCCTAGTGGGTTTGCAGGAGCCGTAAATAGCATGGGAGGAGCTTGCCCATTTTTTTTCCCTGTGGAGCAGCTGGTAGACCCAAACTGCACGCCTTTGAGTTGGCAGTGCAATGCCTTACCTCTCAGTCTCCCGATCTCCCTTATTATGGTGTAATAATGAATAAATAACACAGTGTTTGTGATACTCTGGTTCCTCATCTGTAAAATACAAGTGGAAATTGCCATTTCACGAGACATGGAAATATAATCAAGTGGGATATAGCATATATAGTACATAGATCATAATTATTCTGGTACAGAATAAGCTCCCATTAAAGCATGGCTTATATTGGCTCTAGATTGCACTATAAATTCAGTAAATTGCTGAATATAATTTTGTATTCTTGGGAAGAAAGACAAAAGACATAGCTACTGGGATTCCATTTCAGTAGAAGTCTTCCTTGGGCAGGTAAATGCAGGCAACACAATCCACTGAGTGACCTGCTGAGGACAAGGTGATTGGAAAGATGAGGGGATGATGAATCTGAAGTAGAGATGGAGGGTACCACACACAAACTCAGTGTGGCCGGCCAGTGGGAAGAGCATGCCTGCCGAAGGCGCTGTCCGAACACAGCAGTGCTGAATTGCAGTTCCACAGACAGTAAATTGCAAGTTTTGTCTAAAAACTTCTTTGCTTCCTAGTCATCTTATCTCAGGTACGCCTCCTCCTCTCCTTTTCTCACAGTCTGTCACCTCAACCTTCCACCTACATCTACTCTTCTCACTCAAGCCTCCACATCCCACTCCATCTTCTCTTTCAGCTGCCTGATTATTGACCTTCCTGAAGAATGATGCTCACTGCTGCCCGCATATGCTTCATTCCTGGGCTGGTGTTGTGTGTGGGAAGTAGACAGAATGAGCCTTTGAGGGCTGGTGACTTCACAACACTTTCTGCCTGAGTCATAAATAGCCCTCTGGCTAGATCATAGCTTAGATCACATGGCTGGAACTATTTCTTGTTCTGTGGTAAATCTTTCAATCTTATCTCCATGTCTCTCAACATAGACTGTCTCTGTGCTCCACTCAGACAGACCCTTTCACATAAGAATATATAATAACTGGTGTATTTTTGGTCCTTTGGAATGAAAATTTATTTTTAAAATTACCTTAAAAAATTTTTGTGAAAAAGAAAAACGATAACATAGATCAGTGAAAGGATTTACCACGTCACTCTTTGATATTCATTATTTTATTATAAATATTTCAAATTTAAAATCTTTGAATGTTGTGCATTGAACATTCATATCCTTATTACCTAAATTATAGAATTTCACCTTATTTATGTTAGGGAGTTCTGGTGATATAGTGGTAAGAAGCCGCACTGCAATCCTGAAGGCATGAAGTTTGAATCCATCAGTTTCTCCATGTTATTAAAAACCCACCAGAGGACCACTTATGGGTTGGCTCTGACTTGACAGTAAGCAACAACAATGTTTTATTAAAAATATGAAGACCTAGGGAGCTCTGGTGGCCTAGTGGCAAGGCGCTGCACTGCAATCCCAGAGGTATGTGGTTCAAATCCACCAGATGCTCTGCTGGAGAAGGAGGGGCAATCTCCTCCTGTACCAGTCAGATCTGATTTGACGGTACACGTAAAAAATAATACAATAAAAATGTAAAAAAAATATAAAGACCCTTAATGAGGTAAGTTGATACATTGGCTGCAACAATGGACTTGAACATGGCAGTGATCATGAGAAGGGTGTAGGAGAAGGCAAGATTTTCCTCTGTTGTTCAAACTTGTTGTTCAGAGTTGACTCAATAGCATCTAAGAACAACTGTATAAGGCCACTATTATAAAAAAAAAGCAAAAGAAAAGTTTAAGCACACACAGAATCATTCTTGTATGACTACAAGGGATTAGAAGAAAAAGGGGAGAAAAATTAATAAATGGACAAAAGACATTTATTAAGGTGATTGAAAGTAGAGGCAATAAGTGAATAACCAGACATTGTGGGTGTTGTAGTTATTATTAAAGAAAATGAATATGAAAGATTGAAAAAGCCCCCAATATACTTTATAAACTTTTACCCAAATCATAACAAATATTTTAGCACGTTTTGATCAAAGTTCACAATTAATTTTCCACTTAACAATTTCTGCATTATTTATTAAAGAACATTGATTACATTTCCCATGAGATGTAAACTTTCCCATTATTTCCACTCAGGATTTTCCACTTCTGGTTTCCTTGTCCTCTTACACTCTCATCTTTGAGTTAGAGTAAACATAGACTATTTGATCTTATGCAGATGATTTTTTTTAAAAGATTTTCAGTATTCACAGGTCATATTGTTTTATGAGTCAATGTATTATTTATCCAAAAAGTGATTTCCTGAAATAGTTTTCATGTAGGGTTTAGAGTATAGGAGGTCAATAGTTTAATGGAATATTCTTGTCTCAACTTTAGGCTTAGGATCTGTAAGCCTAAGCTTTAAAAAAAATTGAGTTCTGTCTACATTTTGCTCTCAGTCCATCAGACTTTATCTATTGTGTTCCTGATTAAAATGTCCAATGGTAGTATCTGGGCCTCATCTAGATCTTTTGATTATGGGGTAGACAAACATGTGGTTTCTGTAGACTATTAGTCCTGGAGACTAATTCTTCTCTTGGGTGTTTTTATTTTACTCTGGACATAAAGATGCTAATATTTGTACCATAGATGGCCACTTGCAAGCCTTTCAGATCCCAGATGGTGCTCACCAAAGTAGGACGTGGAGCTTGATGAATTATATTATGCCAACTGACCAAATTTCTGTACATACTATGTGTGTCAAGAAGAAGGAGGATGGCCCAGGACAGGACTAGGTTCAAATCTTTTGTTCATAGGGTACCTAACCTATGAGTCGTACTTTGTGTGTGTGTGTGTGTGTGTGTGTGT
>NW_006400034.1:1422887-1424135 GCF_000299155.1 Elephantulus edwardii
CACTGAAAAAGTTGTGGAAGAATTACTAGAGGAAAAGTTCCCAGGCATAATGAAGAATGAGAGAATATATAATCAAGAAGCTGAGTGAACACCATATAGATAGAATACAAGCCACCAAAGCATATCACAGTCAAATATGCCAGAACCAAAGATAAGGAGAGAATTCTTAAAGAAGAGAGGGAGAAACAAAGAGTAACCTGTAAGGGAGAGCAGATAAGATTAATTGCCGATTTCTCAGCAGAAACCAAGTGAGCAAGAAGACAGTGGAATGACATATATTGAACACTCAGAGAACACAACCGTCAACCAAGAATATTATACCCAACAAAATTATCCATCAAATATGAAGGAGAGATCAAGATATTCCCAGAAAAACAGAACCTAGCGGCATTTGTAAAAACAAGATCAGCATTTGTAAAAACAAGATCAGCATTAGAGGAAACACTAAGAGACGTTATTTTTACAGAGGTGCCACAGAAAGCAGGATGACCAAAGTAACTAGCAACAACACCGGAAAGAACTCAACAAAATGATAGCAATAACCCTGAATGGGAATGGTTTAAATGCACCACTGAAGAGAAAAAGCGTAGCAGATTGGATAAAAACCCCAAATCCATCAATATGCTGTCTACAAGAGACACGTCTGAAAAATGAAGATAAAGACTAAAAAGAAAAGTATGGGAAAACATATACCAAGCAAATGGCAATCAGAAAAAAAGCAGGAGTAGCAATAGTAATCTCTGATAAAATAAATTTCAATGCAAAACCCACCACAAAGGACAAGGAAGGTCACTACATAATGCTTAAAGGGTCAAGACAACATAACAATAATAAATAATTATGCACCAAATGAAAGACCTGTAAAATATATAAAACAAACATTAACAACACTGAAAAAGGAAATAGGCAACACTGCTATAGTAGTTGAAGACTTCAATACACCACTCTTAAGAAAAGAAAGAACTACCAGAAAGAAACTCAACAAAGATGCTGAAGAATTAAACCATACAATAAGCCAACTTGAACTCATAGATATTTATAGGCTACTGCATGCCCAAAAAGCACATTATACCTTCTTCTCCAATATGCATGGAATGTTCTTCAGAACAGATCATATTTTAGGTCACAAGGCAAGCATAAATAAATTAAAAAACAGACATAATACAGAGCATCTTCTTGGACCACAATGCTATGTTGTTGTTGTTGTTATGTGCCTTCAAGTCGCCTGCGACTCATAGCGACCCTATG
>NW_006400034.1:1426524-1443928 GCF_000299155.1 Elephantulus edwardii
AACAACAACAACATATTGATAAGGTCATAGAGGAATAAGGTGAGTTGTTAACTTAAAACCTTTTCAGTGATGTTTTAGAAAAGGACAGTATGGACGCAAAGATAAAGGGAGAAGATGCTTTGTGAAGATCCTCTGTATGAGCCAAGGGACACCAACACATTTCCTAGGACTACCTGAAGCTGAATGAAACATGAAAAAGTCATCTGCTAGAGTGAAGAGAGCAGAGGCTCTGACACACTCGAGCCATTGCAGCAGTCACTGTGTCAACCCATGTGGTTGAAGGTCTTCCTCTCTTTCCTTGACCCTCCACCTTTCCAAACATCTTGTCCCTCTCCAAGGAATAGCCTCTACCAACAACCTGCCCACAAAGTATGTGAGGGGAAGCTTTGTCATTGTTGCCTTCTAGTAGCACCCTGGCTGCACTTTCTTAAAGACTTATCTGTTTGTTTTTTTGGCAGTCCATTCAGTACTCTTCTCCAACACCACAGCTCAAAGGCATCAGATCTTCTGTCATCCTTAATCATCTCTTAGATGAGTAAGAAGTGACTGAAAACATCACCACCTAAATCAGACACACGTTAGTCTTCAAAGTGACATCATTGCTCTTGAATAATTTGGAGCAGTCCCTGACTACAGACTTTCTCAATGCAGTGTGTCTCTTGATCTCCTTTATGTATGTATATTGTGGATACAAGTAGATGAACTTGTTGAAAGTTTCAGTCTTTTCTCCATCTATCATGATGTTTGCCTCCTGGTCTACTGTTGAGAATTTTTGTTTTCTTGATGTTGAAATGTAATCTATATTTGAGGCTGTAGTCTTTGATCCTTTCAAGTAAGTGTTTCAAGTCCTCCTCACTTTCAGCAAGCAAGACTGTGTTGTGTGCATAACACACGTTGTTGATGAATCTTCCTCCGATGTTGATATTATGTTCTTCTTCAAAGATTCCAACTTCTCAAATGATTTGCTCAGCATATATTGAATCTGTGCATAGATAGAGGTTACAACCCTGATGCATACCTTTCCTAATTTTAAACCATGTGGTGTTTCTTTGCTCTGTTCACACAACAGCTTCTTGATATAGGTATAGGTTTTGCATGAACACAATGAAATGTTCTGGGTTTCCCCATTTTTCTCAGTGTTAGCCATATTTTGTTATGATTCACAAACGTAACATGTGTTTGCATAGTTAATAAAACATAAATAGATATTTTTCTGATATTCTCTGTTTTCAACCAGGATCTCTTTGACATCTGCAATGATATTCCTAGTACCTCTGCCTCTTCTAATTCTCAATATCAGCAATCAAAACAAGGCCATGTGGTGACTGTGGAACAGGTCATCAACTACTCATGTGCAAGTTAAAATTGAGGCTGGAAAAATAATAAAACAAGTCCACAAGAACCAAAATATAACCTTGATTCTATACCACCTGAATTTTAAAAATCAACTAAGACTAAATTTGAGACATTGAGTACCAGTGATTGATGAATAGACGAGTTATGCAATGTCAAGGAAAAATCAAAAAGCATGTCAGAAGAGACTCTGAAAATTTCATGAGAGCACCAAGTAGCCAAAAGAAAGGGAAAAGATACTGAAGTGAGAGTTGAAGAGAAGATGTCAAAAGGCAGCTCAAGAAGACAAAGCAAAGTAATATAACAGAATATGCAGAAAGACTGAACTGGAGAATTAAAAGGAAAGAGCTCATTTGGCATTTCTCAAGCTGAAAGAACTGAAAAACAAATTCAAGTCTTGAGTTGCATTATTTAGAGATGCTATGGGCAAAATCTGGAATGATCCAGGAAGCATTTAAAGAAGAAGGAGGAAATCCACAGAGTCGCCGTCCCAAAAAGAATTGATCAATACAGAAATATTTCAAGAAGTACCGTATGATCAAGAGGCATTGAAGGAAGATGCTCAAGCTGCACTGAAGGCATTGACAAAGAATAAAGCCTCAGGAATTGATGAGATACCAATTGACATGTTTCAAACAAAAGATACTGCCCTGGACATGCTGTACTAGGAAGTTTGGAAGACAGCTTCCTGGTTGACCAGCTGGAAGAAATCCCTATTTGTTCCCATTCCCAAAATTCCAGCAGAATGTGGAAATGATCAAACAGTATCATTAATATTGCATGCAATCAAAATACTGCTGCAGATTACCCAAAACGAGCCAGAATGGTATATTGCTAGAGAACTGCCAGAGATTCTGGCTGGGTTTAGATGCACACATTTTTTTTTAAATGAGAAGACTTTCAACAAGATGGATTGACAGTAACAAAGGGCTTGAGCTTATCAGACATGATCAGGATGTGCAGCGTAGGGAAAGGTTCAGATCTGCTGTCTGTAGGGTCACTATGAACCATCATTGATTTCAGTGGAATGACTTATGACTGCATTTCTGTGGGTACCAAGAAACTGTGGGGAGTTCACTCTAACTTTGTGTCTTGTACACCTCTATCTTTCTATTCTCTCCTATTATTCCCTACAAAGTTAATATTTTTCTACAACTTCCTTTTATTACTCTCTCTTGACTGTAATTTTGGGCTTTAAAGGATTGCTAAGATCCTGAGGAAGGATCCTTGGACTTTCTGTACCAAGACCATATGCAAAATCTGGAAGAAACTTTAAAGAACATATGACATCTAACTTTATCATAATTAGGGGTTGAGGTTGAAAGTTGGAAAATGATTCCCTTATGATCAAGTACTTATGAGAGTAAGTGAGACAATGATATTTGCAGAAGAGACTCTAGGAGAATAGTTCCAATGACCAGCATTTAAGTATACAAAATAAAAAGGCTGCAAAAATTTGTTAGTATTCTTGTCATATTTAAGTATCATTTGCATACACCCACATCAGTCCTCCAGCAATCTCTTCTCAGTTATTTTTCAAGTGAGAATCTATCACTGCATCCCTTATTTGTCATTTTTAGTTTTTCATTTTTCTCTTCCTCTTCACCCACTCAGTCTTTGGCCCAGATCCCCTGCAGCATGCAAGGAGAGAAAGTATTCACAGAACACTAAATTTAAACTTCAGACAACTGCGTTTCACTGACCATCTGGCTCCTGCTAGAACAGCCGCTCTCCAAAGGCAGGAACTTTTGGTCTCCATGTGCCAGTCAGTGCCCAGAAATGTCATTAAATAAAGTCCAGGTTAGAAAGCTTGTGGTGATAGGTAGAGTCACTCCAAGATGTTTTCTGAATTTTAACTTGAGACACATGGCTGATAAGAATTTTAATGCAGTCCTGTGTACCCACCTTGAAACTAAGGACTTGGATGGCTCATTCTCGGGGAGGCCAACTGCCGTGTTGTGATGATACTCAAGTAACACTGTGGTAAGACCCACTAACCGAGGTGTGTTGCTAACAGTTGTTTGAGGGAGCCTCAGTGGAAACATCTCTAACAGCCCTGGCTGCCTTGAGGTGACTACAGTTTTTTCTGACATCTGTATTCACTGTGATCTCCCGAGAGACCTTGACCAGAGCTCTGCAGCTTCGGCTGCTCCCATTTTCCTGGTTCACAGAAACTATGAGGTAATGACTGCCTGATGTTTCAAACTAGAAGATCAACTGAGTCCATTTCTACTCAACGGTACATAACAACAACAACAACAACAACAACAACAACAACGTTTTCTAAGGTTGCTGGAACAAATACATAAAAGCTTAGTTTTTTTTTGCGGGGGGGGTATTTTTAATGACTGAAATAGAAGATTTAAAATCTCAGCTTCTGGAAGAACCACTTGTTTTTGCCTGTTTTGTACCTCTCCTCAAACTTGATCTTGGCTTCCCTCCTTGCCTTGCGTTTAAGAGCAGGGTCTCTGAAGACATCCTTGTTAACAACGGTTTTGTCCAAGGGGATATCCACAGAGTACCTTGTGGACATGAGGTGATTGTAGTTATAAACTTTCACAAAGGACTTGATCTTTGACCCCCTGGCAATGTTTTTCTTGCCCATGGCAGCTGTCACTTTTCGGGGATAGTGGTCAATTCCAGCTACCAGAGCGTGGCTGTAGGGGCGGTCGGAGGTGCCATCATCAATGTTCTTGACGATGACGGCTTTGCGTCCAGAGTAACGTCTGGCCAGGACCAGCACCACCTTCCCTGGTTTCATGAACTTGCCCATTTCGACAGCTACCAGCCAGACCGACAACAAAAAGGAAGAAACAGTACTTCCGTTAAAAGTGTAGTTTTAACAAACAGAAATTGATCTTCTCGGTTTAGAAGGCCACAAGTTCAAATTCAGGGCACTAGTACTTGGAGGAGGGAGCTCTGGTGGTTTTGCCAGAGTTATGTTGCTAACCTAAAGACCTCGTCTTTCTTTGGTTAGAATCGGCCAACTACACTGCAAGTTTGGCAGTCTCTTTCCATTTGACTGATGGCCTCAGAAACCTGCTGAAGATTCAGCTGTGAGTTGGTTCTCATTCACTGGCAATGTGTTTTGAGTAGAGCTCTGGGGGAAGGCTCTCTCTGTTCTGGTAGTGGTGCGGAAATCCTTGTCTCAGCTTCTCTAATGTCTTTATCATTCTGCACAGCTCTCCACACTCTCAGAAAAACCTCACCGACTCATATCTGACCCTCTAGTGTGTTTTCAGAGGCTTTAAATAAGCGTGGGAGGAAACTGTTTGTTTCTGGAGAAGATTAACCATCTTTCTCTTGAGGAGCAGCTGGTGGGCTCAAACTATCCACCTTTGGGTTGGGAGCACAAATGCCTATCCACTAGGTCACCAGAGTTTCCTGCTTTTCACGCAGAGTCTGTCTTTCCCCTACTCATGCTTGCTTACTCAGTGCTCTTTTTGTATCTCAAAAATGGTTAGGTTTACCAAAGATTCTATGAGCAAAATATTGAACAGGAAGCAAAGTACCGAGCAGAAAGCATTCCAATAAAATGGAAATGAAAAGAATTGGATGGTGTTCAGCCATTTCAGGCGAGAACATATGGCAGATAACTTGTTCTTGTAGTGAGATGCCCTTGAGTTGACAATGACTCCAAGTGACCCTCTGAACAACAAACTAGAATCTTGCCCCATCTTCACAGTCTCTGATATAATGGAGGCTATTGTTACAGATACTGTGTCAGGCTATCTTGTTGATGGACTTTTCTGACTCTGCCTTGACCTTTCTCAGCATGCTATCTTTACCCCTCCTACCAACATGCCCTGTGTGTGTGAGAAGAAATGTCACCGCCCTTGCTTCTAAGGAATACTGATTGCATTTCCTCCAATACAGACCTGTTTGTTCTTTTTGCAGTCCATGGGATATTCAGTACTCTTTTTCTGAAACCACAATTTAAAATTACTTGCATTAAGTGAAGAAGTTGAAAGAACACAGAAGGTATAGGTGAGAAACAATGCTTCAGGAATTGACACAATATAAATTGTAATGTTCTAACAAGTAGATACAACGTTGGAAACTTGTCTGTATAAGAAATTGGAAAGTTTCCTTGATATCTGACTGGAAGAGATCCTGGATTGTGCCCATTCCCAAGACAAGTGATATATGTAAATGCAGAAATTATTTAATAATTTCATTAGTATCACGTCTAAGGAAAATATTACTGAAGATAACTTGAAAAGTGGTGGTAGCAGTACACCAATAAGGAACTGTCAAAAATTCAAGTAGGATTCAGAAGAAGACTCGGAATGAAGGATGTCATTGCTGATATCTAATAGATCTTGGCTGAAAGTAGAGAATGCCAGAAAGAAAGTATTGTAGTTACTATACAAAGGCATTTGACTATGTAGATTATAACAAATTACTGATAACGTTGTGGTACTATGTTACCAGAGCCCCTAACTGTTCTTATCAGATCCTATATGTAGACTAAGAAGTAGCTATTTGAAGAAAAGAGGGAATAATCTTTAGTTTAAAATAAGGAAAGGTGTGCATCATGATTTTATTCTTTCACCAAATGTATTCAGTCTGTATGTTGATCTGAAAAACTGGAGTACAGGAGGAAGAACAGAATCAGGACTGGAGAAAGATTAATTAACGAGCTGTGGTATGCACAGGACACATTCCTGTTTGTTGAAAGTGAAGAAATTTATTATTATTATTAAATTTTATTAGTTTCAATGAACATTCACAGGGATTCTGGGCTTTCACTCCTTCATTGCCGCACCATTCTCTCCACCCTCCTCCCCAGTTTGTTCTTCTTCCCCGCCATCCGCATGTCTGTTTTAATTGTCCAATTGCCACAGTGCTTGTCAAAGTCAGTTCTGATTAATCTCCTTTGTCAAAGTGTGTCCTTTGCCATTCCCTATCACTCCTCCCTGAGAGAGACTTCACCCTGATTCATAAGGAAAAGGGGATGGCGTATTCTCTTAGCTACTTCCTGCTGAAAAGGGACGCTGTGGGTTTCAGGGTGAAGATCTTCTCTCACTACTCTAAAGGGCCCCTTTGGCAGTAGGAAACACATAGACTATTATGGAGATTGATTTTGGAATTTAGATGCACTCTTATTGATTGTGCTTGGCCGTACATGTTCATATCCTTGAAGATGTATCATAGGGGTGTTGCAACCTAGAAGACACAAATTTGACTAACAAGTTATAAGTACATGAGTCAAAAATTATGGAAAAGTAAAAGAAAGGATTCTTTCATTGTTTTACAAACCCTCCCCCAGGTCCCCTCCACCATGTAGCCCTTACTCTAGACTCCTGTGATGACAGAAGTACCTAGTCATATATCTCTTTTAAACAGTTTTCTCCCTCCTCTGTTTCAGTGCAGTATACATTATTGAACCCATCTTACTCAGTCTCTCCCCAAACCCAAGGACAGTCCCATTCTACAACAGTGGCATCATGTAATATTTGTCCTTTTGTGACTGGGATATTTCACTCAGCATAATGTTCTCCAGAGTCAACCATTTTGAATAATATTGCATGAGTTCCTTGTTTTTTAATGCAGCATAGTATTCCATTGTGCGAATATACCATAGCTTCTCTAGCCGTTCGTTTGTTGATGGGCACTTAGGTTGTTTCCAACTCCTTGCTATTGTGAACAAAGCTGCAATAAGCATGGGTGTGCATAGAAAGTGAAGAAATCTTAAAGCTCAAAAACTATAGCCTTCAGTATAGTTTTCACTCAACAAATAGAAAATGACATCCTCAGAACTCATGCAATAAGCAACATCAAGTTAGCAAGTATGACAGACCACTGGTTTAAGTCTGGAGACCATGAGCCAGATAGCTGTGATCAGATACAAGTCTGACAAAAAGCTTTGTAGCTGCATCCAGACATAAATATGCAGGTCACACTCCCTCCCAAGGAGAACCACTCTTAATCTGAAAAGTGAATCATATTTTTATTGATCTGTTTTCAATCTGCTTTATTAGTATCATTATCACTCACTCATTGCTGTCAAGTCAGACCAACTCATATATGACCCTCCAGTGGGTTTTATGAGGCAACAGATTGCACGGGAAGAAATTGTTCCTCTTTCTCCTATGGAGCTTCTTGTGGATTCAGACTACTAGAGAAGATCACAAAGATTAGAATTTATAACACATAGAATAGATACATTATATTGGAATCGTGGTCATGCTGACATACAAACCCTTTTAATCATGACCCTTATCAACAACCAACAGCAATTCTAAAAGGACAGAAAAGAGAGTGTGGTGGAAGATAAACTGAGGTGATAAGATACATTGGTTTTAATGAGTTGTGACTAAAATATCTGTTTGGAGTAAATCTCACAGAAACATACATGTGGCCATTGAACACATAGTTATAATGTTTCTAGGGTCTTAGAAGGTCACTCATTGTGCAAGTGAGAAGCACCGAGGCTTTCACTTCTTTGTCTTCACAGAACAATATGCCTTTGATCAAGGTCTTTTAGAATTAAGAGAGTTGCTAGTGATCCAATGATTGAAGTCTGTGTTCTTTGAGAAAAGAGTTGCTATAGTAACTTAATAGTTGAGGAAAGTGTTGCTTCAGAAAACTGTACCAATTATACGTCAATAGACAATTGCAATATATAGTGAGAAAGTTTGGGCAGATTCTAGAGCACAAAAGTATAGGTATGGGAAAATTTAAGCTTGCAGAGTAGGTATCAGGGAAAGCTTGTTGGGGGAAATAATATCTCAGGTGATCTATGGCAGATGAATGGGAGTGGGTGGTTTAGAAAAAGCAAGGCCCACATAGGGATGGCCATATCTGACCTTTACCAACTTCACAAAGAGAAACAGTCCCCATCAACAGCATCAGTAGCACAAAATAAATTCCTGTGGGGTCAGACATGTCCCCTGTGTTCCTATAGCTCTTTCTACTCATCTGAATGCCAGTCTTACTGTTTGCTGGGTTCAAAATCCAGTGTGATAGCTCATGGACCACATAGAACCATATTGAAGACGTCAAAAGGATAGTGGCAGAATACAGTCAAGATAGTTCTTGAAATGTGCACAGAGGCACCTTAGCATAATGCCCTCCAGTCAACTGGGGAGATTAGCACCAGTAGGAACTTCTTTCCACATCAAGCCTAGAAATATTGTGAAAAAATAATCACATAACCAGGAATACATATTTACACTTATTGTTGTGTGCCATCGAGTCGTTTGCCACTCATAGCAACCCTATGTACAACAGCCTTGAAACCTCTGTCCTGTGCCAACTTTATTGCTTTTGACACACCTACCCTCATTACCTCAGTCATTGAATCAATCCATCTCATTGAGTGTCTTCCTCTCTTGTGCTGTCCTTTCACCCTTCCAAGCATGATGTCCCTCTCCAAGGACAAGTTCCTCTTTGCAACATGCCCAAGTATGTCAGATGAAACCTCAGAATACTTGCCTCCAAGGAACAGCCAGGTTTACATTCATACTAAAGTAAAAATAAGTCCTCAAGAGTCAGAACTGTGAGATACATATATTTTGACTGGTGACCGATTGTCAGTTTGAGTAGATTGTGCGTGTCCAAGGATTTGCCCATTTCCTCTAGAGTTTTATATTTGTTATAATTTTTTATCTTAGATACCCATTTCATTTTTTGTTGGGATTACTTGTGTCTTTGATTTTATTGATCCTTTCAAAGAACTAACTCCTGTTCTTATTGATAATTTCAATTGCTTTTTTGTTTTCTATTAGATTTATTTCTGCCCTAGGTTTTAGAATTTCCTTCCTTTTAAAGGTTGTTGTGTTTCCTTGCTGTGCTTTTTCTGTTTATTGGTGATATTGGGCTAAATAGTTGATTTTCATTCTTTCTTCTCTTTTGATGTGCTTGTGTATTGCTAAGGATTGACCTCTAGAACAGCTTTTGCTGTATCTCAGCAGTTTTGGTAAATATGTTTTCATTCTCATTTGTTCCAAAGAGCTTTTTAATGTCATTTTTCATTTCTTTATTACTCAGTTGTGTTCATACAGGGTGTTATTTAGCTTTTAGGTGCATATTTGTTTGTTTGAGCTCCTCTTTTCATCCCCTTTTCCTTTATCTTTTTGTTGGTTATTTATAATATTTCAGCATTGTGGTCTGAGAAAATGCTTTGCAGTGTTTAAATGTTTTTTAATTTATTGAAGCTTGCTTTGTGACCTAACATAAGCTCTATTCTGGAGAAAGTTCCAGGTGTGCTGGAGAAGAATATATATTGAACTTGGTAAGGAGCTGTACTGTAATCCCAAAGACACATGGATTGAATCTACCGGTTGCTCCAGGGGAGAAGGACAGACAAACCCCTCCCATGTGATCTCCTGTCCCTGAAAATCCATTGGAGCAGGGGTGTCAGCTATGAGTCCATTCCTAGTTGACTGCACTTGACGATAAACAACAACTCTCTCTATATATATATTAGATCAGGTTGGTTAATTGTATCATTTAGTTCTTATGCATCTTTGTTGCATTTCTTTCTAGTTGTCCTATCTTTCCTTGAGAGCGGTGTATTGAAATTTCCTACTACTATGATGGTGGTGGTGGTGTGTACCATTGAGTCAGGACCAACTCACAGCTGGCCTTCCAGTGAGTTTTCAGAGACAGAAAATTATAAGGAAGGAGATTACTCATCTTTCTCCTACATAGCAGATAGTGGATTCAAACTGTGTGCTTTGGGGATGGCAGTGCAGCTCCTTACCACTAGCTTCCTACTCCTATGGTAGTGTAGTCTATGTCTTTTTTTCCCCTCAATTCAGTTTACATTTGTTTATTTTGCAGCCCTATCATTTGGTGCATAGGTATTTATTATGGTATGTGCTCTTACTCTGTTGACCCTTTAAGTATTATATAGTTTCCTTCCTTGTTATGTATGCCAATTTCTACCCCAAAGTCTATTTTATCAGAGATTAATATTGCTACTCTGCTTTTCTTTAGTTGCCATTTTTTAAATTGATAATTTATTGTAAGTTTATAAAGAACTTGGATTTCCATTCATTCATTGTTGCACAGTTTCCTCTGTGCGCCCCTCCTGACAGTTTTTTCTTTAGGAAAAAAGTTCTTTCATTGTTATACAATCCCCCCTCCACAGACCAATTTACTATGCAGCTCTTATTCTGGACTCTTGTCACACCAGTAATACTTAATCATATATTCCTTTTATACAGTTCTCTCCCTTGTCCATTTCAGTGCCCTATACATTTTTTATCCCCTCTTTTCTTCGTTTCCCCCTAACACCCCTGTCAGTCCTGTTTTATAACAGTGACATTATACAGTATTTGTGTTTTTTGTGATGGAGATATTTCACTCAGCGTAATGTCCTCCATTTTTTTGAGTATATTTCTCCCTACCCTTTGATTTTTAATCTGTCTTTATCTACACTTCTCAAGTGTGTCTCTTAGACTATATATTTATGGATTTTGATTTTTTTTTTTATCTAAGCTGCTGCTCTTTTTCTCCTTACTGGTGCATTTAAACCATTGACATTCAGTGTGATTGTTGAGTTGTTGTTGTTGTTGTGTGCCATGAAGTTGGAACTGACCCATAGCTGACCCTCCAGTGGGTATTCAGAGGCAGTTAATGGCATGAGAGGAGATTGTCCATCCTTCTCCCATGAAGGAATTGGTAATCATTGAGAGTTAAAGTTTTTATTGTTAAGATCCTTTGTGTGTTACTGCTGGTTACTTTGATCCATCCACTTTTTGTTGTGTCTCTATGGAAAGGACTTCCTTTAGTATTTCCTGAAATGTTGCTTTTGTTTTCATGAACTCTCTTAGTTTCTGCTTTTCTGAGAAATTCCTGATCTCCCTAGCATATTTGATGGACAGTT
Organism: Elephantulus edwardii; assembly: GCF_000299155.1. NCBI lineage: Eukaryota > Metazoa > Chordata > Mammalia > Macroscelidea > Macroscelididae > Elephantulus > Elephantulus edwardii. Next base: position 1,437,716 of record NW_006400034.1, read on the forward strand.
TTGCTGGGTATAGTATTCTCGATTGGCTGTCGTTTTCTTTGAATGTTTTGTATATGCTGTTGTACTGTCTTCTTGCTTGCATGGTTTCTACTGAGAAATTGAAAGTTAATTGTATTTGCCTTCCTCTACATATTATTCTTAATTTTTTTCTAGCTGCTTTCAGAATTCTTTACTTGTCTGTGATTCTGTCGAATCTGACTATAATATGCCTTGGTGTTTTTCCTTTAGAGGTCTATTATATTTTGGGTTCACTCAGCTTCTTAGAGAAATGACATCAGGCTGGAGACTAAGGTGTGCCTGATCCAGGCTATAGTCTTTTCAATTACATGCTATGCATCAGAGAGTTAGACAGTGAATAGGGATGATAGAAAGAAAACCGATACCTTTGAACTATGGTGCTGGAGAAGAGTGTTGAAGATACCATGGGATGCTAGGAGAACAAACAGGTTTGTCCTGGAGAAGGTGAAGCCAGAATATTCCCTGGAGTTGAGGATTCTGAAGCCTCGTCTGACATACTTTGGGCATGTTGCAAGGAGGGACTGGTTTGGCAGAGTGGAGGGGCAGCGCAGGAGAGGAAGACCCTTGATGAGATGGATCGATTCTGTGAGTGGAGTGGGGGGAATGAGGGCGTTTGAGATGGCTAGGTTGGCAAAGGATAGAGCAGTGTTTAGGGCTCTTGTACATAGGGTTGCTAAGAGCCGCAAGTGACTCAATGGCACATAACAACAACAACTTCTTAGATATATATTTCTCACTTTTTATGATACCTGGAAAGTTTTCTTCTAATAATAGTTCCACAATATTCTCAGTTCTTTTTTTTTGCTTCCTCCTGTTCTAGAATGCCAGTTACCTGCATGTTACTCTCTTTGATGGCATCCCATATATTTTTTGTTAGTTACTTATTAGGTACCGTGGAGTTGGAGCTGACTCATAGCTGACCCACCAACACATTTCCAGAGGCAGGAAACCATACAAGAGGAAGCTGGCATCTTTCTCCTGAGAAGCAGCTCATGGATTTGAACCGAGTGTCGTTAGGCTGGCAGTACAAGCTTTCTTCATTTTCTTTCCTTTTTATTTCTATTTTTGCTCTAGCAGGTCAATGCTGAGATCTCTGTCTTCTGTTTCTCTAATTCTGTGTTCTGTCACTTCAGTTTGATTTATCTAGCCAATATTTTGATAGCTTCTGAAATATTGATCTTATTACTATGGATTGCTGTTTCAGGTTTTTATATGGCTTCTAAGGCTTCATTTTTCTTTGGAAGGAAGAGAGGCATCCACTTCCATAAATAGCTTGCCTCAGGAAACCCTACGAACCTGGAGGAAGGATGAAAGTCATGCAAGTGTCATGGACTTTCGTTCATAGGGTCACTATGAGTCACCTACGACTCAGTGGCACTTACCAACAACCACAGCAAGGCTTCATTGGTATAGACATTTTCTGCTACTTTTAAAAGTTCCTCTAGAATTCTGCTTGTGGCTATCTTAAATTCTTGCAATTTTCTTTTAGCCAGTGAAAATACCGATCATTGTTCCTTGGAATTCTGTGTCAGAAAGTTCTATCAGGCTTTTCTCCTTCAGGATATCCTTGCCTCTATGTTTTGATCACTTTTTTTGAGGTGACATCTTGCTTTGATTTTTTTGTGGGGTTTAAAGTTATCTGCTTCTTTTCTGTCATAATGGTAATGATATATTTGTAAATATTTTTTTAAAATTAAATTTTTATTTAACCCATTCTCTTCTGGCATGTATGTGATAGTTGATGGAGTATTTATTTGTTCATTATCTGTGGAATGCTTTCCCTCTTGCCACTTGTTGGAAGGGGTCTTTGCCTCTCTGCTCACTGGATCACCAAGCTTTTGAGTCCCTAGCTTTAGGTATCAGGGGCTTTCTGGGCATGGCCACCTGACTGGGAGGTCAACAGAAGTGGGGCTTTTGGATGCTCTGCTCACTTCCAGGTCAGAGAGTGAGGAGTGGGGGACTCTTGTTGGGCTGACTCATCACCAGTGGGCCTCCAGGCACTCATTGCTAAAGTTGAACCAGGCCCAGACGTAGATGAGGGTGGAACATTTTGTCTCTTTGCTTGCCGCAGGTCAGGGGGCAAGGAGCAGTCTCTAGGTCCTCTAGTTACTTCTGTGAGAGTCATGGGAAATGAACCTGGCTCAATGTCAGTGGGGGATGGGGCTTCCCAGTCTTCTCCAGTCTTGATTTTTGACAGTACTTGTGGAAATCTGAGCCAATATTCATTGTATAAGGAGCCTTTCCTCTAGACAACTCAAACAAGGAGACCTCAGAGTCACCTCTTTCATCCAGGGTATGGACTGTATTTGTCATCTACAACAAGTTCACACACATAATTTTTGAGCTCCTAAATTACAGGCAGTGCAGGCAAATAATGTGCTTAATTCCTAACCAAATTATTGGTGATTTGAAAGTCTACCCAGAAGTGTCTCAAGAGAAAGAGATGATGATGATCTTATAAGAAGTATCCATCATTGAAAACTCTACAGAGCATTGTTCTACTCTGATGCACATGTAGTCTCCATGACCCAGAACTGAGAACACTTTGTGCTATGAACCTAGTATCATATGCTAAGGAAATCAAGATAAAAAGAGCCCCCAAACCCCAAACATGCTGATGATTATTTGAGGACATATCCAGTGAGGAAGAAAGATTGGAAAACTTTGGAATTTCTTCCTCTTTACTTTTCTCAGTATTTTCTTTTTCTTTCCGTCATAGTCCCTGCAGGGTCTTTGTCTGAGTCAGGATGAGTTCACCCTGGGATGCACTTCTTGACAGAAAGAGGAAGGTAAAACAATTGTGGGAAAGTGACTCTTAGAAAGGGAGGATCCTACCCATAATGTTGTTAGCTGTTCCACTGATAGGGAACAGACCCACAGCTCACCCTCCAGCAGGTTTTCAGAGGCAGTGAATCATACGAGAGGAAGTTGTCCATCTTTCTCCTGTTGGTGGGAGACTGCCCACCACAGAGCTGGTGGATTTGAACTGTGTGCCTTCAGGTTGGCAGCACAACTTCCTACCACTAGGCCACCAGAAATCCCTAGTGAGCTCCACTAAAGTCCCCAAACTCGGGCCTGGTGCCTTAACTAACACTACTTGGAGATATATCAATTTTAAGAGGCGTTTAGTTCAACCAAGACCTTTATCTGTCTACCAGGAAGTAGAAATAGCAGAAAGGTTAGTGAATTGTGAATTAGAGAAGTGGTAAAAGGGCACCGGGCAAGGTCCAGGGGCCCTTGTGGCGCTGTAGTCTTGCATAAAGTAAGCAGTGAGTAAATTAAGCACACAGGTATGACTAGAGTGTGGAAAGGCAGGGTGGAGGTTCGAGACAAGAATGCCTGCATATGGGTGGGGCTGGACCAATTTATAACTTTCTTTTTTGTGGATTTATAACTTCATTTTTCTGAAGCAGGAAGATGGGCAATATCCTCCTGTGCAATTTGCAGCCTCCAGAAGCCCCCCTGCTGGTCAGCTATGAGTAAGACAATCAGTTCTGATAAGAGAAGTGAGGAAATGCTGAGGGGCGGTTTCTGGATAAGACATGCTGTTGCTCTTAGTTGCCCTTGAGCAGGCTCAAATTCAAGATGATTTTAGAACACAATAAAACATTTTGCTATGTCCATGATTGTTAGTCTACTTGAATCCATTTTTTTAAAAGCCACTGTGTATTTTGAAGAAGCTGGTGAGATTGGTACCAGAGAGGGCAACATTCAGATCTGTTGTTCACAGGTTTCTTATGAGTCCTAGTTGACTGACCATCTTTCTCCCAAAAAAAAGAAAATGCTCAGAAAAGTAAAGAGGAAGAAATTCCAAAGTTTTCCAATCTTTCTTTCTCACTGGATATGTTTTCAAATAGTCATCAGCATGTTTTGGGTTTTGGGGGCTTTCTAAATCTTGATATCCCTAGTTTATGACACCGGGTTCATAGCACAAAGTGCTCTCAGTTCCAGGTCTTGGGAGAAAGATGGTAAGTGTTCTCATCTACAATTTAAAGCCTCAGAAGCCCAATGGAGGGTAAGTTATGAGATGGTTCTCCTTTGATGGTGAGAGAGCAAAAGGCAGTATTTTATATGTTTTGCAGTGTAGGGGGTTAATCTGGACACACTGTATGACACACTAATCTGTTGTGAGCCATAGGGATTTCATGGGTTAATTTTCAGTAGTTATATAGGCATTTCTTCCTATTCTGCCTTAATCTAGATGCATTGCTGAAGCCTTTGACCATAGTTGACTCTGCTTGTATAGCTTACAGCATTACAGAATCATGCAAATCGCCTTATGATGAGAAGTGTGCAGATGAATGTGAAGATAGGGCATCTTTGTTGTTGTTTGGTGCCGTTGAGTCAACCAGGACTCATAGCAACCCTGTGAATTGTAGCCTGCCCTATCCTGTGCCATCCTCATTTTCTCTGATATACTTGAGACCATTGTTACAGTCACTATGTCAATCCAGCTTGTTGAGGGTCTTCCTCTCTTTCCTTAGCCCTCTACCATTCAATGCTTGATGTCCTTCTCCAAGGACTGGCCCTTCCTCACACTGTGCCCCAAAATATAGTGAGACAAAGTTTCACTATCCTTGCCCCCAAGGAGTATCGTGGATACACTTTCTCCATGACATACTTGTTTGTTCTTTTGGCAGTCCATATGACATTCAGTAACTCTTCTCCAACACCATAACTCAAAGACATGGGTTCTTTTTCTGCCATCCTTTATTTGTTGTCCAACTTTCAGATGTATAAGTAATTGAAAAAACAAGAGTCACTTGAAATGGCAATATCTAAGGACATTTCTGGTTTTGGTTATCACTATCAAGAGAGTCAAGTCAAGGGTTCTACTAAATATTCTACAGTGAACATCACAGCTCCCCACACCAAAGACTCTCCTGAACTCAAATATCAATGTGCTAAATTGAGACATCCTGGTCCGAGTCTTGGGTGTTTTGATTTTCCCTGCAAGGGTTCATGAGAGAAGTCCTGGATATTGACACAGCCTAGGAGCCCTGCTCCACCCTTCCTCACTCCAGGTTCTTTCTTAGTTGTCAGTGACTCATGGCCCTTCCCTCCTCTCTGGAGCTTGCCTGAACTCACCCTGGAGCTCTCATTCCTGATGGTGACTCATGACCCACACCCTGAAAGAAGATGTCTCCTAGATAGAGAGAGGCCCTATATGGAGAGAAAGGTCTGAGACGGTCAGGCCCAGAAGCGTCATGATTATTTCTCTTTGCTCCTCCCTATATCTTGTCTGTCTATTATTACACTCACTGCTATGTCTTCATACAGTCCAGCTTCTCAGATTATTTGTTCAGCAGACACGTTGACCAACTCACTGTTCTTGTGTTAGAATCTACTCATAGCTGACTCTCCTGTGGGTTTTCTGAGGCTGTAAGTATCTCTGGAGGAGACTTCCCATCTTTCTCCCTCGGAGCCATGAGTGGATTTGAACCACCAGAGAGGTACCACCATTGGGTTCACAGTTCAACTCTCTATGGACTGTGTAGGAGGTGTGGTGAAAGGATACAACTTTTATGCAAAACATCACTGGTTTTAAACCACGCACTATCCCTTTGTTCTGTTTGAACAATTGCTTCTTGGTTCATGAATGGGTTGTACAACTGCAAATTAAGTATTCTGAATTCTCATTTTTCTCAGCATTATCCATAATTTATTAGGGTCCACATGATCAAATGCCTTTGCAAAGTCAATAAAGCATAAGTAAACACATTTCTGACATTGTCTGCTTTGAGCCAAGATTCCTCAGACATAAAAAATTATATCCCTCATTCCACAGCCTCTTCTGTATCCACCTTGAATTTCTGGCAGTTTCTTGTCAGTGTACTGCTATGCTGTTGTTGTTAGGTGCCAATGAGTCAACTGCAACTCACATCCTACAAGCAATGGATCTGAACCCTGCCTTTTCCTGCACCATCCTCATGATTTCTGTCCAGCTCAGGCTTCTTCTGTTCATCACTGTGTCTGTCCATCATGTCGATAGCCATCTTCTCTTTGGCTAACCCTTTACCTTTCCCCAGCATGATATCTCTCTTGAAGCACTAATTCCTCCTGGCAGCATACGCAGGGTAAGTGAGACGAAGTTTTACTGTCTTTGCCTCTAAGGAACACTCTGGTTGCACTTCCTCCAAGAGAGATATGCTTGTTCTTTTTGGCAGCCCATGGATATTTAATCTTTTTACGAAT
>NW_006400034.1:1445499-1446924 GCF_000299155.1 Elephantulus edwardii
GCACATAACAACAACAACAACAATTTAAAGGTATTCTTCTGTCATCCTTTGTTATTGTCCAACTTTTAGGTGCAAAGGAAGTTAAAAGAATGTGATTTGAATCAGGCTCACCTGAGTCTTGAGACGGACGTAGGTTTTCCTCAGCAGTTTGAAGAAGTCTTTGACAGAAGATTTCTTCATTGTAACACATCTTTTGAGTTCTTGACTGCTGGTACCAAGGGTGTTGATGTGTGGATCCAAGTAAGATGAAATCATTAGCAGCTTCAGTCTTCTCTCCATCTGTCATGATAGTGAGGATTTTTGGTTTCTTAATGTTTAGACATCTCTTGGTACCAGCAGCCAGGAAATCAAAAGATGAATTGCACTGGGGGAAATCTGCTGTCAGGGACCTCTCTAGAGTACTGAGAAGCAAAATGTCATTCTAGAGACTAAGGTGTGCATGATCCAGTCCATGGTCTTCACAATTACTTGCTATGCATCAGAGAGCTGGACAATGACTAAAGATGACAGATGAAGAATTAATGCCTTTGAGTTGAGATGCTGGTGAAGAGTCTTGAACGTACCATGGATTGCCAAGAAAACAAGTCTGTCTTAGAGAGAGTGAAACCGAGTTTCTCCTTGGAAGCTAGGATTTTGAAGCTCCATCTCTAATACTTTGGGCATATGTCCAGGAGGGACCAGTCCTTGGAGAAGACATCATGCTTGGAAGGGTGGAGGGACAGTGCAAGAGAGGAAGATCCCAGATGAGATAGATTGATACAGTAACTGGGGCAATGGAGGTAGGTGTGTCAGAGTCAGTGAGACTGGCTCAGGACAGGGCAGGCTTCAGAGCTGTTGTCCATAGGGATGCTGTGAGTCACAGGCAACTTGATGGCACATAACAACAACAATGTTGAGTTATAGTCCATATTGAAAGTTCTAGTCTTTGATCTTATGCAGGAAGCACCTCAAGTCCTCCTCGCTTTCAGCAAGTAAGTTTGTGACATTTGTATAATGCATAACATTGAGAATTCTTTCTCCAATCCTCATGGCCTGTTTTTCTTAGCATCCAGCTTCTTGAGTGACTTAGTCAGTATACCGATTGAATAGGTATGAAGAAAGGATACAACCCTGACACACACCTTTCTTGACTTTAAACCATACAGTGTTCTTTTGTGCTGTGTGGACATTAGTTTTTTGGTCTAGGTAAAAGTTTTGCATGAGCACAATTAAGTGTTTTAGGTTCCCATTCTTCTCAATGTTACCCATAATTTGTGCTAATCCATGGTTAAATGCCTTTGCAAAGTCACTAAAATGCAAATTGACATTCTTCTGGTATTCTCTGCTTTCTGCCAGGATCCACTTGGTATCAGCAATGATATACCTGGTGTCATGGCCCCTTCTGAATCCTTAGGAATTGATGTCCTGTTTAAAATAATAGCTGGG
>NW_006400034.1:1447078-1476676 GCF_000299155.1 Elephantulus edwardii
CCCCCACCCCCACCCCGAGTATACTCCACTCTGCAACCGTCATTCCGGACTCTTATGATAATCATAATATACTGCTTTTTAAACTGTTCTCTCCCTCATCTGTTTTAATGCATTACATGTAATTCATCCAGTTTTTCTCATTCTTACCCCAACCCTGATGTCAGTCCCATTCTCTAGCTGTTTTACAGTAATTTTTGGCAAATTTTATTTGTGTGTGATATTAATGATATTGCTTGATAATGTCTGTATTCAGTTGAATCACTTTTTTTTTAATTGACACAAATATGGATCTTTTCCAGTTAGCCAGGTAACTGATTTCTCAATTCTGTGGCATAGACAAGTAAGCACAGCCCAGGGTCACATTTGTTTGTGGAAACATGTCACTTGATACTTTCTCAATTCCTGGAGCCTTTCTGTTTGTTTTGCCAAAGCTTTCAGTGCAGTTTGGACTTCTTCCTTCCATACCATTGGTTCTTGATCCTATGCTACCTTCTGAAATGATTCACCATCAACCAATTATTTTGTTAGAGAGACTTGGCTTATTCTTTCCATTTTATTTTTTTAAAAATAAATTTTCATTTTATACTAGTTTGCTTGCAAAGTTTGTATTCATTGTTTTCACACTGGATCTTTCCAATTTCCTTTACCCACCCCTCCTTCTGCCCATCAAATTGTATGACCCTATGATTATTCCCCTTCCCATCCTCACCCGTCTGCTCTCGGGTCCTCGTATCTGTATTACTCATTATTTTTCTGTTTCTACAATAATGGTCTCATACAGTATTTGTCCTTATGGGACTGAGTTAGTTCATTTAGCATAATGCACTCCAATTCCTCCCAAGTTAAGTAGTACCTTTTGAAATCGTTGCTTCTGCGTGCTGCTTAGTGTTCCATCATGTGATGGTACCACAATTTCTCAATACATTCAATTGTGGATGGACATTTGGGCTGTTTCCATGTTCTTGTGATGGTGAATAATGCTGTTAGAAATACTGGTGTATAAATCTCCATTTGTGTCTAATTTCTCATTTTCTCGGGGTATATTCCAAGCAGTGGAATAGCTGGGTCATATGGAATTTCCGTGTTCAGCTTTTTGAGGAAATGCCAAACTGCCTTCCAGAGTGATTGTACCATTTCACAATCCTACCAACAGAGTATAAGAGTTTTAATCTCTCCACCATTTATTACTTGCTGTCCTCTTAAACTTTGGCATTGCCACTGGAGTGAGATGGTATCTCATTGTGGTTTTGATTTGCATACCTCTTATTGCCAGTGATTTTGAGCATTTCTTCTTGCCAGTGATTTTGAGCATTTCTTCATGTATCTGTTGTCCATCTGAGTATCTTCCTCTGTGAAAGGTTTTTCCATGTCTTATGCCCATTTTTTAATGTTATAAGTCTTTTTCTTGGAGGGCCTGAAGGATTCTGTGAACTTTTGTTATGAGACCCTTTTCTGAGATGGTATTGTCAAATATTATTCCCTCCAATCAGTAGGTTCTCTTTGTCACTCTTTTGGAAAGTATTTTTGATGCACACAGGAAATTAATCTTTAGAAAGTTCTAGTCACCAATTTTATCCTCTCCTGGTTGTGTATTTCTGGCTGTACTTGTCAATCTTTTTTTACCATGAACTAGGCCTTCTAAGCTTGGCCTTACTTTGTCTCTTATGATCTTTATGGTTTTGGATTTTACCCCTAGATCTCTGATCCACCTTGAGTTTATTTTTGTGTATAGTGAGAAGTGTGCATTCAGCTTCAGCTTTCTGCAGGTAACAGTAGTTTGCCAGCACCAGTTGTTGAAGTGGTTGTCATTTCCCCATTTGAGAGGTTTTGTTTCCTTGTCTAATATCAGTTGATTGTAGATAGATGGGTTAATTTTTGGGTTCTCAATTCTATTCTGTTGGTTTATGTGCCTGTCATTGTACCAGTACCACACTGTTTTATTACAGCTGTGTAGTAGGTTTTGAGGTCAGGGAGTGCTATGCCTCCCATTTCATTCTTGTTTTTCAGAAGTGCTTTGCTTATTTGAGGTCTCTTTCCTCTCCAACTAAACGTACCAATTGCCTTTTCTGTCTCTTTAAAAAATGAATTCGGTATTTGTATTGAGATTGTGTTAAACATGTGGAACCCTTTTGGTAAGGTAATTTTTACTATATTGAGTCTTCCTATACATGAACAGAGAACCTTCTTCCATTTTCTTTAGGTCTTTCATTGTGTCTCGAAGTGTTTTGCAATTTTCTTTGTAAAGGTCGTTTGTGTCCCTAGTTAGGTTTATTCCTAAGTATCTCAATTTGTGGTTGGCTATTGTAAATGGTATTGCTTTCCTGGTTTCCTACTCTGAGTTTACTTCCATTTTCTTCTGATGCTTTCTGTGTCATTCAGTATTTTGTTCATAGACTCCTTTCGTATTGCAACTTGAGAACTGAATTCATTATTCAACTCTTTCTGCTTGAGAAATGCCGAGCTTCTTCTTCTTTTTTGGTTTTCTAACTCCAACACTTTGCACAGTTCATGGTAATTCTTGGCTTTGTCTTACTGAATTGCCATATGAAATCTTCTGTTCACCTCTCTTATTTTATCACTTCTGCCTTTTGTGTTAGCTTCTCTATGTTCAAGAGCAGGTTTCAGAGTCTCTTCTGACATCCGTTATGATCTTTTCTTTTCTGCCTTTTTAGCGATGCTTCTTTATGCAAATGACAAGACCTTTCTTGCTGAAACTAAAGAGGGCTAGAAGCACTTATTGAAGAAGATGAAAGATCAAGGTCTTCAGCCTTTCAGACATAGATTACATTTCAACATAAAACAAAATTTCTCTAAACCAGACCAATAGTCAACATCATGATAGAGAAAATATTGCCTTTAACAATACTTTCATTGTCTAGGATCCACAATCAACACCTATGGAAGTAGCAGTTAGGAAATCAAAACACACGTTGTATTGGGATATCTGCTGCCAAGAAGCCCTTTAAAGTGCTAAAAAAGAAAGGAGGTCAATTTAATGACTAAAGTAGGCCTGATCCAAGCCATGGTGTTTTCCATTTCTTTGTGTGTGAATATTGGACAAGGAATAAGGAAAACTGAAGAATTGGTGCCTTTGAATTGTGGTGTTGGCAAAGTATTCAACACACCATACCTCCCTACATCATAGATTGCCAAAAGAACAAACAAACAGTTCACTCTTGGAAGAATTACAGCCGGAGTGTTTCTTACAGGCAAGGAATTTATCCCATATACAGTGGGCAATGTTGTCGGGAGGAACCACTCTTTGAAAAAGGATATTATGCTGGGAAAAGTACAGGGTGAGAAAAGGAAACGAAGACCCTCAGTGAATGGATTGATACAGTGATTGCAACAATGAGCCGAGACGGTGAGGCTGTGGTCGGGTGGGCCAGGTTCCGATCTGCTGTATGTTGGGTCCCTGAGGGTTGGAGGGGGCACCTAAAAGGAAGTGCTCCATTATTGACATGGTTAATGTCTAAAGGTGGGTCTTTATGTGAAAATCAGTTTTATATGAAAGTAGAGGATGTTGGTATCAGATTGCAAATAGAAAGATGATGATTTCATTATTAAACTGTCAAATGATATCATTACACAACTGCCAGATTGTATCATGACGTCATTGCCAAACCAGTGAGAGTCAGGGCCCAGTCACATTGACACACAACCTTACCCGGCGCTCTTTCCACCTCACACCTTGATGTGACTGTCAGAGCAACGTCATGAAGGTACAAAAGAGTTGGTTAGTAGATGTTTTTCTGTTGATGTAAATATGAAATATCAGATAAGTGAAGAGTGAGTGTTTGTTTCCTCCCCTCCAGCTCCACCCCTGTTCCCAACTTCTGCAGCAGTTATGTTAGAAATGGCCAGAAGCTTCCATTTAGCATTACCTGTACGGGTCAGGATTGTTGAGCAGAGATGGCCTCCCTGAGAAGGCTGGGAATGAGCTCTCAGGTTTTTGAGGCATCACTGAGTCAACAGATCTGATCTTTGCACCCCATCCTGTGGCATCCCCAGGATCTCTGGTGGACTGGAAACTGTGATTTTTCACAGAAACCTGGGGTCTGTAGCTGGGGGCCAGTATGATGTTTAGAAAGAACATTCTGTAATTTTCCAAATCTTTATTCCAAATCCCAGCTCTGTAAGGCACACAACCTGGCCCTTTGGACATTTATAGTTTACCTGGGACATAAAACCTCTCAATCATAAATCAGCTTTAAATAGATCTCAGTGATCTGTTCTAATAGTGATCTATTCAATTGCTGAATTCTAAGTCAGCAGAATTTTAAAGGAGCTGGTGACCAGGATTCACAGCCATGGGCAGGATTGAGTGCTGTCTGTACTCACTCACTGAGGATTCCTCCATGGGGTCAAGACTTGGCCTTTTGGAAGGAAATGCTAGACCTTCTGAGGTGCCTCTAGATGGGTTTGAACTGCCAGTGTTTCAGATACTAGTTGAGTGCTTAACCATTTGTGCCACCCAAGGATTCCTTAAGGAGCTTAGCTGTGGAAAGAGCCTGTACTCTGGGCCCCACCTTCTTGGCCTGTGTCCTCAAACAACTATGTGATCGTCTTCACAGAAATGAAGGATCAGGTGGGACTCTGAACTTCTCCCCACCCAACATCTCAAATCCAATTGGGCAGAGCTTGCCCTGAGGGGGATGCTGAGGGGAAGATGTTCCACATTAATCTCCGCTGGGGAAATAGCCCATATATGTAGCTTCTTATAAGAAAATGAGAGCTGTCTGTCAGTCCCTTATAGGAAACAAACAGGAAGGCTGATAACTGTGTAGCAATTGCAATGAGCTTTATCTACAGACATACCTCTTTTTATTGCACTTTGAGTCATTGCGCTTTACAGATATTGCCCTTTAAAAATTTTATTTAAAAAAAACCCCACCACCCAAAACCAAAATGAAGGTTTGTGACAAGCTTCCTTGAACAAGTCTAATGGATGCTATTTTCCAAACAACATATGCTCAGTCTGCATCTCTGTGTTGCATTTTGGTAATTTTTATAGTATTTCAGTTTTTTTTCATAACAAACAACAACATTGCATACTCAGGATCTTACAGTGCAACTTGCGTATGCAATAGGAAAGCAAAACAAAAAATGATGCAACTCACTTTATTGCAGTACCTCTATGGTATGTCTCTGGAGACATTCCATTCCCTTTTGGGGAGAGAGGAAAAACCAGTTGCCATTCAGTCTACACTGACTCATGTGAACCCTGTGTGTGTCAGAATAGAACTATCCTCCATAAGGTTTTCAATGGCTGGTGTTCGGAAGTAGAATTTCAACCATTCTGGAAGGCAGTTTGGCACTTGCTCAAAAAGCTAAACATAGAAATTCCACATGACCCAGCTATTCCACTACTTGAAATATACCCTGAGAATATGAGAACTGAGGCACAGACTGAGATTTGTACACCAGTGTTCATAGCAGCATTATTTACCATTGCAAGAACATGCGTACAGCCCAAATGTCCAACCGCACATGAATGGATTGAGAAATTATGGTACATTCACACAATGGAATTCTATGCTGTACGCAGGAGCAATAATTTTGCAAATTATTACCTAACTTGGGAGGGACTGGAGAGCATTATGCTGAGTGAACTAAGTAAGTCCCACAAGGATAAATATTGTATAAGACCGTTATTGTAGAATGAGTATAAGGATCCAGGAGGAGTGGGAGAGGCTGGAAGCAGAGGGATGTGGATGTGCAGGGAAAAGGGGGGATTAATCATTGGGTTGTACAATTTGATGGGTGGGAGGGTGGGTGAGGGAAATGGAAAGAATTTGTTTGAATTTTTATTAGAATTTTGTAAATAAACTAGTGAAAAAAAAGAAGTTGAATTTCATGCCCACTCTATGCTCTTATGTGCCCTTCTGACTGTCACTCTGATTTATTGAGCATTTATTATATACCAGACATATATCTAACTTAAATTAAGCAACAAGCATTTACTGAACATTCTCTCTGCACCCAATACTGGACTAGAGGCTGAATGACAGAGATAGAACATAAAACTAAAGAAAGATATCAACCTTCAAGGAAATCATGTGTCACGGAGAGAACACATGACATGAACATTTATGGAGTAGTGTGGTGAGTGCTAGTGTGCTGCCCTAGCTGCTAATAATACTGGTGTGGACCTGACAGGTGACTCCTTCCTGACGCAGGTCCTGGGGGTACTTACCAGCTGCCAGCCTGAGCCAACCCTACATGTGTTCTCAGGAGATGCCCTCCACCAGGCCAGGGCTTATCTAATTGACAGGCCTGCAGGCCCACAGGCAGGGAGCAGCTCCCAGGGACCTTGCTTTCCTAACGTGAGAAGAATCCTTGAATGCAGAAGTGGTTATGTGATTGATTACTAGTTGAAAGGACCACAGCAAGGAAGACCTAGTGATCTGTTTCTTAGAAGTCACAGACTTGGCTCTACTTGAAAGCAACTAATAACATGAGACAGAGATAGTACATGGTCTCCAAGGTCTTTTAGCTTTAAACTATCTATTCCACTTCTCCTGCCTCCTCCAACCCTAAACTCCACCTTGGACTTGGCTCCTTGCTTAGAAGTAACACTTCTCACTCAGCACTGAGAAATCCTTTTCATTCCCCTGGAATCCAGATTTCTGCTTTTGTGGAGTTGGGGTGACTCGCCCAGGCCATTTGCCCAGAGGTGTCCTTTTGAACCTTGAGCCTTTGAGGAACTGGCTTTCCTAGAGTCACCCTCAGATTGTGTCCTGAGTACACAGCGGAGAAGAGACTGCTTTGTCACAAGCCTGGAACTCTTCTTATAGAAGCCGAAACTCCGGGGTCTGACTTGAAGATGTGTGCGTGTGTGTGTGTGTGTGTGTGTGTGTTAGGACAGATACACAGTGCATCTTTAATGACTTTTTATTTATTTTTACAACTGACTGGCCCTGACATCTTCCATATGCTCTGGGGCTTGCTTCTGAGAAGCCCACATGGAAGGAATTGACCGTGACTTCAGGAGACCACTTTGCTGGGTGCTGCCTGTACTGGGTGCTGTCTTCACTGTTCCCTCCGGAGTGACTGGCTGCTACTTTCAGTTTGATACTGCCCAATTTGTATCGCATGTGCTCACAGTAATATATTCTGTGACATTAATTTATATGCAGATGAGTTTTAGCAGCACTTAATTTTGGACTTCAGATGTTTCATTTGGGGTTTTTGATTGTTTTCCCTTTGTTGTTGTTGTTAAGTGCCGTCAAGTCAGGGGTGACTCACAGTGAGCTTGTGAATGAAAGACCTGGACACCTGTATAATTTCATCCTTTCTCCAGGTTCATAGGGTTTCTGGAGGCAAGCTGTTATGGAAGTGGATGCCACTCCTGCTTCCACGCTTGTTTTAATCGGGGAGCTCCACCAAACACTGTCCACCATGGGTGACCATTCTAGCATTTGATTCATCAGTGTCACAGTGTTCGGTTTCACAGCAACCACACGTTATCTCTGTACAGAAAGTGGATATATCAGGGTTATGTAACCTAGAAGAATGTTTCACCAAAAACAAGTGAAGGTGGTCCCGAGGGCTGTGCAGTACAGTCACCCACCTTTGGCTTGGGAGCATGACTTTTTGTCCACTAGGCCAACTGATCTCTCTATGCTGTTGTTGTTGCTGTTGTCATTGCTAGGTGCTGTTGAGTCGGAGGTGACTCATAGTGACCTTATGAATGAAAGCAAAGGGAAACTGATGCAGAGGAAGGGATGATAAATTCTGCCTTTAGGAGTCAGTTTTCCAGAAGAGGTTAAATTGTGCCTCTCATGAAAACAGAGGCTTGTCAGGAATGGGAGTAGCGTGATCCAGGTGCTGGGAAAGGCCTGAGCAAAGGACAGGAAATGAGAAAACAAGGACTGGGTCAGACCAGGAAGAACCAATGACTGTGCCTTAGGTTAGGTGTTTGGTGGGAGTGTGAGGTGGTAAATGAGGTTGTGAAGGACTTGTAAGGAATCTGGAATTTCTCCCATGGGCCAAGAGTTAAAACGCAAATGCCTACAATGACTACTTGTAGTTGTGTAATGTTGAGTTGGAGTCCACTCATAGCTGACCTTCCTTAAATCACACAGGAGGGGACTGCCTAGCTTTTTTCTCCTGTGGGAGTAGCGGGTGGGGTGGGAGCTCGATTCAAGTATTTGATAGAGATCCTTTTATTGAGCTTAAGTAAGACAAAGATAAACGTAGTTCTCAATTGAGGAAAACTATCAGCGTGATGCCATGGGATTCCACTGAATCCCAGCTATTGGTTTCATTCAGAAGACAGAAGACAAAGAGCATCATTATGAGGCTGGGACTGGTGGCAGATATAAGCCATTACTGTTGCAAGTGGGACTACAGACATGGCAGAAGGACCATGATTGGGATTTCTAAGAATTGTAGATTAAATCAGTCTGCAGGATTGGTTCTGGGGCTTAGGTCACTTGCCTACAAGGTCTTTGGAGGATGACTCATGACCATGTGGCCTAGAGACACGGTCATCAAGACAACAGCTGCTAACTTAACCAGATAACAGGCAATTAAGGAAGCGCCTAGGCAAGTTCCTTGGTTCCTGGAGTAGATTCCCAGGGCTTGTTTGAAAAGTGTAATCTACTTTGGACTGTACTTTTCCTGAAGGCAAAGCCACATGACTGGTTTACTAGTCAGAGACAAACCTCAAAGTGGCATATGAGTTGATGCACAATTCAATGGATGGGTGAGGTGAAGGAAATGAGAAGGAACTTTTGTGAAAAACAGCGTATTCAAACTTTGTAAATAAACCAGAGTGATATAAATAAGATTTTTTTTTAAAGGAGTTAAGGCTCGGTTCCAGACTTCAGACTTCCACATAGCAAGTGCTTCAGAATGTAAGCTCTAATACACGTTCGAATACACCAGGATCTCTGGTGGCCTAGTGGGTAAGATGTTGCACTGCCAATCCAATGGCACAAGGTTTGAATTTACCAGCTGCTCTTTGAGGGAGGGGGAGTGTACAATCTGCTTCACTTTGATTTAGTGCCTCTGAAACCCCATTGGAGAGTCAGCTGTGAGTCAGTTCTGACTCAGTGGCACGTAACACCACCACCACCACCTTTAAAAGGAATGTCCTTTTCATTAAATCACTGTTTATTGAGTGTACTGAATATGTCAAACATTGTTCTAAGAAAAAAAAAAAGAAAAAAACTCTACAGCCATTGAGTTGCTTTTGACTCATACCAATCGTCTGGGACAGAGTAGCACTGCCCACAGGGTTTTCAAGGCTGTACATCTTTATGAAAGTCAGCTGTCACTTCTTTTCCCATGGAATAGCTAGAGGATTCGAACTGCTGACTTTTTAGTTCGCAGCTGATCCCTGTAACTATGGTACCACCATAACTCCAAATTTTGGTCTTGTTGTTGTTGTTATGTGCCATCAAGTCATTTGTGACTCATAGTGACCCTATGTACAACAGCCTTAAACGCCGTTCTGTCCTGTGCCAACCTCGCTGTCTCAAACACATCCTTTCTCACAACTGCACTCACAGAATCGATCCATCTCATCGAGGGTCTTCTTCTCCTGCACCGCCCCTCCACTCTCCCAAGCATGATGTCCCTCTCCAAGGACCAGTCCCTCCTTGCAACATGCCCAAAGTATGTCAGACGAAGCTTCAGAATCCTTGACTCCAGGGAACATTCTGGCTTCACCCTTTCCAGGACAAACCTGTTTGTTCTCCTGGCAGTTCATGGTATGTTCAACACTCTTCTCCAGCACCACAACTCAAAGGCATCAATTCTCTTTCTATCACCCCTATTCACTGTCCAACTCTCCAATGCATAACATGTAATTGCAAAGACTATAGCCTGGATCAGATGCACCTTAGTCTCCAGCCTGACGCCATTGTTTTCTTCAGTACTCTTGAGAGGTCCCTTACAGCTGACTTTCCCAATGCAATTTGTCTCCTGATTTCCTGGCTGCTGTTACTAAAAGTGTTGACGGTGGAGCCAAGTAAACTAAAACTGTTAACTATCTCAATCTCTTCACCATCCATACTGATGCTGCCAATTGGCCCAGTGGTGAGAATCTTTGTTTTCTTGATATTGAGCTTCAATCCATATTGAAGACTGCAGTCCTTGACCTTCTGCAGCAAGCGCTTCAGGTCCTCCTCAGTTTCAGAGAGCAGGGTTGTGTCATCTGCATAATGCAAATTTTGGTCTAGGCTCTGTTAATCTTGAGACATGAAACCCTCTAATCCCTTCTTTTCCCTTTTGCTAGAAACATGTTTCATTTACTAACAAAAAACTCAGGGTGTTGTTGCTGCTGTTAGGTGGCCATCAGGACCACTTCAGCTCAGAGTAATTAAAAGGAAATACTCAGCACAATGAAAAAGAGCAACAGATGCTGTAGAGAAGAGTGGCGGAGAAAACTGAGGAGGGCGTGGACTGGGAGCTGTGCCCTGTTGACCAGGCAGCTGTGGTTCAGCACCAGATGACAGTGACTCCACCAGGGGAAAGATTGGTAGGTTAGGATCCCACTTACTTTTCTTCCCAGAGAGACTGGGAGTATAGATTTTTAAATGGGAGTGTATCACATTTTAATATGTTGGCTCAAACAACTGAAATGTACTCTACTATTCATATACAACCTATGCTATGCTAACCATATTCTACCCACATCAGCAGGGTAGATAGGGTTAGTTTTCACCCTTAGCCATTAGAGTTTTGGCTTTTTTAAAAAATTGGTTTGCTTATAAAGTTTGTACACATTGTGTTTTACACTATTCTTCATTCACATTGTGTTTCATATGATCATTCTCATATATTATGTTTTATAAAATTAATCGCCATTGGACCTTGCCCATCATTACCATGTCTTTTCACCTGGATCCTTCCCATTCCCTTCCCCCACTTCCTCCATCCACCAAAGTGTCCAATCACAACTGAAAGGTTTGAGAAATTGTACATTCACATAATGGAATACTATGCAACACTCAGGAGCAACAATTTTGAAAAATACTAGCAACTTGGGAGAATCTAGAGAGCATTATGCTGAGTGAACTAATCCTGTCTCATAAGGACAAATACTGTAGAAGACCTTTATTGTAAAATAAAAGAATAGCTAGTAAAACATGTATGGGAACTCAAGGGGGTAGGGCTGAGGATGGGCCACAGTGAAACCACAGGGTATCCATTAGTTTTCACCCTCTGCTATTTCTTCTGTAAGCAATAGGTAATAAGATAGAAGACAAAGATGTGGCGTTGCCTACCAGCATCCATTCTCCCGTGTGTAAAAGCAGAATCTCAAAGTAATCAAGGGGGCCGGTCATCCCATATGTCTCTGTGTCTATTCTGTTGTTTTTATAACTCAGAAATGGCTACATTTAGGGCTCACTCTACTCTAAAACCCATTGCCCTAGAAGCTAACATGACAAAAACACCTCAGCAACTCAGTTTCTAAAGAGTGTCATATTTGTAAGATCAGGAAACAGACTCTCAACATATACTTGCTAGGAGAAATAATTTAATCCCTAACACTAATGGTTATCCATGGTGGACAGTGTTTGGTGGAGCTTTTCCGTTAAAATAAGCTTGGAAGCAGGAGTGGCATCCACTTCTGAAATGGCTTGCCTCTGGAAACTCCATGAACAGTGCTCGGGCCTTTCATTCATAGGGTCACTGTGAGTCGTTTACAATTCGACAGCACATAACAACAATAACAACGACAAAATAGAGCTACGTTGGCCTAGTGGGCAGAGAGTTATGCTACCAAGCCCAAGGTGGGTGATTTTAATCTGCAGCCCTCTGGCCTGGTTCAAATTGTTTTTTCTGTCAAACATTCTTCTAGGTGGTATAGCACCGGTCTGTGCATTGCTGTGCAGAGATAACTTGTGGTGGTTGTGATCCTGAGCTCTGTGACACTGACGTGCCAAATGCGATAACGGTTATCCATGGTGGACAGTGTTTAATGGAGCTTCCTGATTAAAACAAGCTTGGAAGCAGGAGTGGCATCCGCTTCCAAAATGACTTGCCTCCGGAAACTCTATGAACAGTGTTCAGGCCTTTCGATCATAGGGTCGCTATGAGTTGTCTATGACTCGACGGCACCTAACAATAACAACACTAACGGTTACATAAGGCCTTCCTGGAAGAGATATAAGTTAGCCTAGTGTGTGGTTTCCCCAAATTAGGTGCAGAGGTGAGTTGTTTGGATGTTTAGGAGAATCTTTCGGAAGAAATGGAATGGGATAGCCAGAGGGTGGGAAACATCTGTGGCTGAAGATCAAGAGCTTTCACGTTTCCAGAAATGAAGTTGAGCAGTCAGTGTATATGGGAACTCCAGCATCATGATGTCTAATGTTGATGGCATTATTAATGGACTCAACCACTGTGGACACCAGCGGGGTGGTTTTTTTAACACATGAAGCATAGAATTACCAAGTGCTATTGTTCGTTCCCATGGGGTGGACTCTGATTCAGTGATCTGTGCACAACAGAAGGAAACGCTGTCCAGTCCTGCACTGGGGCCTTCACCGTCATGCTGTGCCTGAGCCCATGTGGTGGCCAAGCCATCTCATGGAGGGTCTTCTGCTTTTTCATAAACCTTGACTTTTTAAAAAAATTATTATTTTTACAGTCATGATGTCCTTTTCCAGGGACTCGTCCCTCCTGGGATCATGTCCAAAGTGCGTGAGATGAAGTCTTGCCATTCTTGTTTCTAAGGAGCTTTCTGGCTGTATTTCTTCCAAAAATATTCATTTGTTCTAATGCGCCGTGCTCTATTGGAAATTCTTGACAATACTATAATTTAAATGCAACAAGTCCTCTTTAGTCTTATTTGTTCATCGTTTAGAATTACAATATGACCCAACAATTCCATTCCTAGATATATAAACCAAAGACATGAAAACAGGTGTTTAAACAAAACCTGTACACATGCTCATTAGGGAGACAGGTTGTCAAGGCACCTCCTCTTTAAAGCAGCCTTTCCTGCCTATTCCTCAGGCTGCAGATGAAAGGGTTCAGTGTGGGGATTGCCCCCGTGTAGAAGACAGAAATGATTTTGTTCTGTTCCATAGAACCTTTAGTGCTTGGCTGAGTGTACACGCAGATGATAGTGCCATAGATGAGGGAGATGACGGTGAGATGGGACGTGCAGGTGGAGAAGGCTCTGCTCTGGGCCTCCAGGGAGTGCATCTTGAGGATGGCCACCAGAACACAGGCGTAGGAGACCAGGATAACAGAGATGGTAAAGAGGATAAGCTGAGCTGAAGTCGAGGAGACAATGGCCTCAACCGCAGTACTGTCTGCACAAGCAAGGTGGAGCACGGGAGGGATGTCACAGAAATAGCGGTTAATGATGTTGCAGCCACAACAACAGTTTAGGCCACAGTAGGGAAAGCTGAAGATATTCCCAGTCCGCAGAACTGCATTGACAAGGGAAGCAACAGAGGTGGCTGCCACCAATGGGACTCGGAGATGTTGGGACATGATGGTGGGTAGAGCAGAGGGTGTCAGATGGCAGTGAGTTGGTCATAGGCCATGATGGCCAGGAGCAGACCCTCAGTGGTACCATGGGGAGTCATGAGGGCCATCTGACAACACAACCTACAAAAGAGATTGACTGCCTCAAGGTGAGGAAGCTCTCCAGAAGCCAGCAGGTGTCCACTGTGGAGAAGGAGGAAAGAAGTACATGGGTGTGTGGAGCTGTGAGTCTGCATGGATCAGGGTGGTCATGCCCAGGTTGCCTGCAACCGTGACTGAGTACGTGAAGAGGAAGACCGCAGAGAGAATGACCTTGAGTTTTTCCCGCTGTGTGTGTCCCAGCAGAAGGAACAGAGTGACTAAGGTACAGTTCTCCCCTATGATCACCTGCTATTGTAGAGACCAAATAAGACAGTTTGTACCCTCGAGGTTAACACAGTGTTAGTTCCTGAAGGTCCTTCTACTCAAGCCCTGTCACCTTTTTAAATAGTGAAAAATATTGTTGTTGTTGCTAAGTGCCGTTGAGTCGCAGGTAACTCATAGCAACCCTATGAAGGAGAGTTCTCAACGCTAGTGAAAAATATACCCAACAAAATAGATACCATCTCAACAATTCACTGACACCAGCTATAATCTCCAGGTTGTTCAACTAGTCTGTCCTTTTCCAAGTTATTCCACCACTTTTAACATAAACTTCCATGTCTCCTATGCAAAACCTGCCACCTTTACCTTCCTTCCCATCCCTGATAATCATGAATAATCTTTGGTTTCAAATATTTGCTTGTTTCAAAGAAATGAGATCTTACAACATTTATCTTGTTGCATCAGACTTGTTTTGCTCAGTAGAATATTTTCAGTGTTGTGCATGGACAGAGACTTCATTTATCTTTATGACTGAGTAGTAAACTGAAGAATCCTTACATTTTGAAGAACCAGTCTTTTTAAAAATAGTTGTATATTTTTTAATATTCATACCCAAACAAACCAATCCAACTGCTTCAATGTGTATAAATTAGTGGCATTGATATAATTTAATGACTCTTTCAGCTTCCTTTTCTGAGTTGTCCACTTCCCTAAATTACTCCAATGAATTTAAACTCACCCCTCTTCAATCCTCAGGCCAGGTTCAAATTGTTTTCCTGTCAAACATTCTTCTAGGTGGTATAGCACTGGTCTGTACGTTGCTGTACAGAGGTAACTCGTGGTTGCTGTGATGCTGAAGCCTGTGACAGTGATGTGCCAATCGTGGTAATGGGTACCCGTGGCGGACAGTGTTGGCTGGAGCTTCCCGACTAAAACAAGCCCTGAAGCAGGAGCGGCATCCACTTCCGAAATGGCTTGCCTCTGGAAACTCTATGTACGAACAGTGCTCAGGCCATTTGTTCATAGGATCACTATGAGTTGTCTACAACTCGATGGCACCAAACAACACAAACAACAACCTCTTCAATGCTCTAATCTTTCAAGTTACTATTGTTACTTTGATTCCATATAGCTAGTTCTCTTTTTGGTGTCAGGACTGGGATCCATGTTTAAGATGGACATTGTTTAGTACACAATAGCTAAACTTGTATAGTTTTAAGAAGACTTCAGGGGATATTTTCAGTTGGAGATTCTCTCAGGAGCTCATCTAATCTTCATGGCTTTAGAAATGCATTTCTCCAAAACAATTATGAGATATCATCTCACCCCAGTAAGAATAGCAAAATTTAGCAGAACAACAAACATCAAATGCTGGTGAGGTTGTGGAGAAATTGGAATACTTATTTACTGTAGGCAGGAGTGTAAAATGGTGCAACCACTATGGAAAGTGGTATGGTGCTTTCTCAAAAATTTGCAACTAGAAATACCATTCGATCCAGCAATTCTACTACTGGGAGTTTACCCAAAAGAAACCATAACTGCCACCCAAGCAGATATATGCACACCCATGTTTATCGTGACTTTGTTTACAATAGCAAAGAGTTAGAAACAACCCAAGGGCCCATCAACAAACAAATGGATAAAGAAGCTGTGGTATATTCACACAATGGATTACTATGCATCATTGTAAAACAAGGAACTCATGAACTACTAAGCAAAATGCATGACCCTGGAGGACATTATACTGAGTGGAATATCTCAGTCACAAAAGGACAAATACTGCATACGGCCACTGTTGTAAAATGGGACTGACATTAGGGTTGAGGGAAGACAGAAAAGGAGGGGACGAATGACGTATATTGCATTGAAACAGATGAGGGGGAGAACTGTTTAAAAGGGACATATGAATGGGTATTCTTGTCGTTATAGAAGTCCAGGGTGAAGGCTGCATAGTGGAGTGGACTTGAGGGACAGGGATTGCATAACAATGAAAAAGATTTTCTTTCTTTTCAAGAGGAGTGAATTGTGGGGGAGGGGGTGGGTAGGGAGAAAAGTGCAACAATGAATGACTGGAACACCCCTCTCCCCCCCCACCCCCAAAATGCATTTCTCCATTTTGATCAGAATTCTTCTATGGAATCTTCGATCAAAATTCAATGACAGTAGCTGGATACCATCCAGTTCTTCTCATGGCAGAGGAAGCTGTTTATGGAGGCAATTAGCCACATAATCCAGATCTTCCTCCCATTCCTGACCTTTCTCTGCTGATGCTCTAGGCAATATTGAAGCACTTTTAGTGCCTCCCAGGACGGACAGCATTGTGGAAGTGAACAGGGAAAATGAAAATAAATTAGACACTCACCATGAGTTATGCAGTATGCTAGCTCATCTCCTAAAGTGTGTGAATTTTAATATTCACACATTCCTTTTTATTTAAATATCATACCCATCTATATTTAGCGAGATGATCAACCTGCCCAAACATAAAGTGCTTACATATAAGGAAATTGGGCTCAGACTCTGTTCTGATAGTCATGCTGACACCTCTTGTCATTGAGTCAGAGTAGAACTGTGCTCCTGTTGGTTCTTGATGGCTGGTTTTGGGGAAGCCAACAAACAACAACATACAGTAATGGGGTTATATCATAATTACACTATGTAACAATATTGAGGCTACCTCTCTCCACCTTAATCGCTTCTTGGCCCTTTGGCTAAGATCAAGTGTAGCATCTTAAACAAAAAAAAATGCAATTCTTCCTCACTCTTGAAAACAGCTTTACTATCTTTGTAAAAACAACACGTACTAGGTGTGAAACATTCAAGCAACTCAGAAAAGAACCAAGAATAAAAGAAACGTCATCTGAAATCTCATCACTACAGAAGATGAGAGTGAAATCTCATCACCACAGAAGATGAGAGTGGGTGAACATTCTTCTTCACATAAATTTCTCAGCGCACCTGTGAGCATTCCCAGAAATAGGACTGCACCAGCTATTGTGTCATTTATTTTTCTAGCTCAGCAAGATCTCATGGACATTTTCCCACAATAATAAATAAAACCTATGTCATCATATTTAATGGCTGCTAAATACTTAGTTGTACACGCATGCCATCATTTACTTAGTGGGTCCCCATCGACTGGCACTTGAGGTATTTCCAAGTTTTCATGGCTGTAAATAATTCTCTGAGAGAAACTCCCAGAGATGAGGGAGGAGCTCTAGAGCCCCAAGTCCACTGAGAGCAGAGCTTAGACACTGCTTTTCCCACCCCAGAAGGAAGCAACAGATCTCTCCTCCAGGAGCCTGGAGCTTTGCGTTTACCCAACCCCTGGGGGAATCTCCTAGAAAAGCAAAGGGCTTTGTTAAGCAAATGACTTGTTTGTGAAAAAGAGATCCAGTCCCCGGAATACTGAGCTGGAAGGGACTGGACTGGCTCTTGGTTCTCTTAGTCAAGAGAGTTCATTCACTTAGGAGAGACCTGCTGGATCTCTGCAGTAGAGGAAAAAACCCAGGACTTACCTTTTGTCCTTTCCCACTGCTTTCTTTTTTATTTATTTATTTATTTATTTTTTCCACTGAAATAATTTTTACTCATAACAAATGGACGCTGCATGTATTCAGAATGACATTATAGTTGATTCTAACAAAGGAATGTTCCAACAAAAAGAAAAAGTCAACAAAATCGCCATGCTGTCAGTAAAACTCTTTTTATTTTCTCAATACTCCCTCCCAGCCTTGTTTCTTTGCATAAATATTCTAATGCCAATCGTTATTCGTAACTTTGAGACATGATTTGTTGCTGCAGTAGCAGTAGTAGACTGGATTTTCATTGTCGACTCTCAGTCTCCCATTTGACCAGTGTTAGGTTAAGGCGTATAGGAAACTGCAGCAGTTCATACTGCCGTTTCCAACCAGATTAGTTTCCAACCAGATTATCACTCCTTAGTCAATTACATAAATTCTGGAGGTACTCCTGGGTGTGTGCAATTTTCTCTTTTGCTTTTTGTTGTTTAACCTTATGATAGGTCATGTTTGCCATGTTTCATTCCATTGTGCCAATGTACGATCTTACCAGGCCATTCCTTTCTAGTTTTGCCAATATTACAGTTGTTTCTCTTTCTCTGTTGTTGTTGTGGGGTGCCGTCCGTATCATCCCCGACACACTTGAGCTCACTGCCACAGTCACTGTATTAATCTAGCTCCCCGAGCATCTTCTTTGCAGCCCTCCACCTTCCCAAGCATGATGCCCCTTCCTAACAACGTTTTCAAATTACCTGAGACGAAACTTCATCATCCTGGCTTCCAAAGGGCACTCTGGTTGCACCTTCTCTAAGACGTAGCTGTTTATATTTTTGACAACCTGTGGAATATCCATTACTCTTCTCCACCAGCACAACTCAAAGTCAGATATTCTTCTTCTGTCATACTTAGTTATTGTCCAACCCATTGCTCAATTAATTTGCATAGCACAACGTCAGAAAAATCATGACTTGAATCAGGTGCACCTCCGTCTTTAAACTGACATCATTGCTCTTCAGGATTTTGGAGAAGTTCCTCACTTTCCCAAGGCCAAATGTCTCCTGATCTCCTAATTGCTTGTACCAAAGATATTTATTGTGGTTACAAATAAGATGACGTAATTGACAATTTCAGTATATCCTCTATCATGAAGTTGCCTATTGGCCCAGTGGTGAAGATTTTTGTTTTCTTGATGTTGAGATGTAATCCATATTGAAGGCGTTTGTTATTATGTGTCATCGAGTCACCTGCGACTTATTGCAACCCTATGTACAATAGCTCTGAACCCTGTATCCTGCCCTATCCTGAGCCAATCGAAATTCAACACACTTACCTGCATTATCCCAGTTACTGTATACGCCCGTCTCATTTGAGGTCTTCCTCTCCTGTGCTGTCCTTCCACATTTCCAAGCATGATGTCCTTCTACAAGGACTGGGCCCTCCTGGCCATGTGTCCAAAGTATGTGAGATGGAGCTTCAAAATCTTTGGTTCCAAGGAGGAATTTGGTTCCACTCTCTCCAAGACAGACCTATGTGTTCTCTTAATGGTCCATGGTATAGTCAAGGATCTTCTCCTGCACCATAACCCAAAGGTATCTGTTCTTTCATTTTTAGTCATTATCCAATTATCTCGTGTATAGCAAGTAATTGCAAAAACTATGGCCTGAATCAGGTGCAGCCTGATTGTCTCCAGACTGACATCATTGCTCTTTAGCACTTTGGAGAAGTCTGTGACAGCACATTTCCCCTTTTGATATTCAGCAGCAATCCATACTGAAGACTACAGTGTCTGACCCTCTATCGCAAATGTACCAGGTCCTCCTCAGTTTCAGCAAACAAGACTGTGTCATTTACATAATGCGTATTGGTGATGGAGAAGAGTATTGAATGTACCATGGACTGCTACGAAAATGAACAGGTTCATCCTAGAGAGGCTTAAACTAGGTTGCTCCTTGGATTCTGAGACTTCATCTGACATACTTTGGACATGTTGCAAGCAAGGACCAGTCCTTGGAGAGGGACGTCATGCTTGGGAGGGTGGAGGGACAACACAGGAGGGGAAGACCCTCTATGGGGTGAATTGATTCAGTGACTGGGGTAATCAGGGTGGGTGTGTTGGAGACAATGAGATTAGCAAAGGACAACAGGATTTAGGGCTGTTGTACATAGGGTTGCTATGAGTCACAAGCGACTTGATGGCACACAACAACAACAACAACAACAACATCTTGTTGATGAGTCCTCCTCCAATCTCTCTGGCACATTTCTCCTCATAAGGTCCAGCTCCCTGAATGATCTGCTCTGCATATAGACTGAAAAGGTATGGAGACAAGACTCATCCCTGATGCACTCCTTCCCTGATTTTGAATCATGCAGTGTCTCCTTGCTCTTCAGTGAGACTGTCTCCTGCTCCGAGTATAGGCTTCACAGGTGCACCATCAGGTATTCTGGGATTCCTGTTCTCCTCAAGGTTAGACACAATTTGTTGTGATCCACACAGTCAAATGCCCTTGCATAGCCAATGAAACCCAGATAGACATTCCTCTGGTTCTGTTTGTTTTCAGCCAAGATTCATCTGCCATTGGCAATAATGTCTTTAGTGCCATGGGCTCTTTTAAAACCAGCTCGTACCTCTGGCAGTTCTCGGATGAAGTACTGCTCCATTTATCCTTGGACAATCTTCAGCAGGATTTTGTTTGTGTGTGATATTAGTGATGTTGTGTACAGTCGAGTTAGAACCCACCCATAGCTGACCCTCCCCTGGATTTTCCAAGGTCGTTAATCGCATGCGAGGACAGTGTTTATCCTTCTCTGGAGCACCTGGTAGATTCAAGTGGTTTCTTACCACTAGACCACCATATCGTCTGATAACTTGGACACTCTGTCAGGTCACTCTATTTTTTTGGAATGGGAATGAGTATGGATGTCTTCCAGCCAGTTGGTCAGGTAATTGCCTTTTGGATTTCTTGGCACAACCTGGTGAGCTCATCCAGGGCAGCATCTGCTGAAACATGTCAATTGGCATTCCATCAATTCATGGGGCCTTGTTTTTTTGCCAATTCCTTCAGAGAAGCATGAACCTCCTTCTTCATCACCGTTGCCTAATGATCATGTTGTTTCATTAAATTCTTCTGCAGGAGCCAAATGTTTTGATACAGTGACTCTGTGTACTCCTTCCATCTTCTTTTAATGCTTCGAGAATTGTTCAATGTTCTGCCCATAGTATCCTTAAGTATTGCAACTCGAGGCTTGAATTTGTTCTTCAGTTTCTTAAGCTTATGAAATGCCAAGTGGGCGAGTTCGTCTCTTGATTTTCTGACTCAAGCTTGTTGCACATTATATTACAATACTTTGCTTTGTCTTCCTGAGCTGCCCTTTGAAATCTTCTGTTCAGCTACTTAACTTCCTGCTTCCCCCTTTTACTTTGGCTTCTTGGAGTTCTAATGCAATATTCAGAGTCTCTTCCGACATCCATCTTGGTCTTTTCTTCCTCCTCTTTTGCATTCTTCATGGATGATATTCTTGATATCCTCCCACAGCTCATCTGATCTTCGTTCCTTAGTGCTCAAGGCCTCAAACTTGTTTCTGAAATGGTTTAAACTGGGTCCCACTGCACTTTAACCTGCATAAGTTTCCTGATGATCTTCCTTCAAAATACCACCCCTTCATTATGCTAATCTTCTGCTGGTGAACCTACAATAGCCTACTGCACTCTCTTTGTGACTGATTTTTATTGTAATGCAAATTAGTCAGTGCTACCCCTGCAGCTTTTCTGATAACAAGACAAACGGAATCCCTTACTGGCTAGTGGATTCTGACTCACAGCGGCCCTACAGGACTGAATAGACCAGCTCTTCAGGATTTTCCCTCTTCTAGGAGGCAGGTGGCCAGGTCTTTTCTCCTGAGAGGGAGTCTGATGTGTCTGAACTGACAACTTTTCAGTTAGTAGCCCAACACTTGACCACTGCACCACCAGAGCTCCTTAGAATTCTGATGAGGATTATCCCTTTCATTTCCTCATTTAAATTAACATCTATCTTAATGATAGATATGGTAGGGCCTCTTATTAAAAAACCCTTTTTGGTGGGCAGCATGGTTCTGGAGACCAGTTTGAAAGTCATCTACAGGAGCTGGTTCTACAGAAGCTGTTGGCTGGGATTTGATGAGCGGTAAGGTGAAATGGTGATTTGCTAAGGGAAATGAGGAGATATGATGAGGCCTCCTATTTTAAAACCCATTAGTTGTGCTACCAAGCCCAAGGTGGGTGATTTTAATCTGCAGCCCTCAGGCCTAGTTCAAACTCGATTTTGGTGAAACATTCTTCTAAGTGGTATAGCACTGGTCTGTGCATTGCTGTACAGAGGTAACTTGTGGTTGCTGTGAAGCTGAACACTGTGACACTGATGTGCCAAATGCAATAATGGTTACCCATGGTGCACAGTGTTTGGTGGGGCTTCCCGATAAAACAAGCCTGGAAGCAGGAGTGGCATCCACTTCCGAAATGGCTTTGCTCCGGAAACTCTATGAACATTGCTCAGGTTTTTCATTCATAGGGTCACTATGAGTCATCTACAACTAGATGGCATTTAACAACAACAACAACAACAACAATCCTCTCTCTTTGGCCTGGGTCACAGAACAGTGCCGGAGAGCCTGACAGCCACAATAAAAGATTCTTTGCTTAAAAAAATAAAATAAAAACTAAGATCTATCATGTGATTGGATTTGGCCGCTGGGAAGAGTGGAAGTGGTTTGTACTACATCCAAGTATTAAAACCTCAACAGTCATCCTGGGGTTGCCACCAGCCATGTCTGAGATATAGACCAGGGTTTTGCTTACATTCTTCTAAGTGGTAGAGCACTGGTCGGTCCATTTGCTGTACAGAGGTAGTCTCGTGTTTGCTGTGATGCTAAACACTGTGACACTGATGTGTCTAATGTAATGATGGTTACCTATGGTGGACAGTGTTTGGTGGAGCTCCCTGATTAAAACAAATTTGGAAGCAGGAGTGGCATCCACTTCCAAAATAGCTTGCCTCCAGAAACCCTATGAAGTTGGAGAAAGGATGAAAGTTATATAAGTGTTAGGTCTTTCATGCATAGAGTTGCTATGCGTGGTCTATGACTTGACGGCACTTAACAACAACAACAACAGTAGCAACAACAACAATGAGAGCTCTGTTGGCCTAGTGGATAGAAAATTATGCTACTAAGTCAAAGGTGGACAATTTGCATCTGTGGCCCTTAGGTCTGGTTTTAATTGGTTTTGGTCAAACATTTTTCTAAGTGGCATAGCACTGGTCTGTCCATTTATTGCACAGAGATAATTCATGGTAATCCCTGTGGCACTGATGTGTCAAATGTGATAATGGTTACCCATGGTAGATAGTATTTGGTGGAGCTCCCCGATTAAAACAAGCTTGGAAGCAGGAGTGGCATCAACTTTTGAAATAGCTTGCCTCCGGAAACGCTATGAACTTGGAGAAAGGATGAAAGTTATACAAGTGTTCAGGTCTTTTGTTCATAGGGTCGCTATGAGTCATCTACAACCCAATTGTACTTAACAACAACAACAGCTGGCATCTTGGGGAGGAAATGTCTTTGTTGTTGTGTACCATCTAGTTGCAACATACCCATAGCTGACCTTCTGGGCAGATTTTCAGAGGCAGTTAATTGCACAGGAGATTGCCCATCTTTCTCCTTTGGAGCAGCTGGTGGCCTTGAACCAGATGCCTTCAGGATTGCAGTGCAATATCTTGCCACTAGTGCTCTGAGATACAGACTGCGGTTTTGCTTATCGTAGCCTGAGTCTTGGGGAGGAAATGAGTAGACTCAAAATTATCTCATGAAGGAGTCATGCAATCAAGTGAGATTTTAATTTGTTTAATGCAACAGTCTCAGCCTCTTGATACACTTTGCAAGAGCAAATTTGTCTTTTCTTGCTTTGTGGCCCCAGTTCTAGCCCTGCTAAGGGATCTCAGATGTCCTTCACCTCTCAGACAGGACTACTCTGGTCTTTTCTAGGGAACAACTTACTCATGTGTATAACAACATACTCACCAGACAGGACTACTCTGGTCTTTTCTAGGGAACAACTTACTCATGTGTATGATCAACTAACTCAAGATGATTCATATTTTATTTTCCCTAGTTGGGAAATACTCAATGGACAGACATCAAAATTCCTTGAATTCATATATTTTTTTTTAAAAAAGATATGTCAGTGACAAGTTCTATGTGATCCTATTTTTGCCAATCTGGTTGATAGATGACGTGTTTAATGAGCACAGATTTGGCCAAACACTGAAGAACCTCCAGTAGTTACAGACCTTTGGTAGGTAACCAAACACAAGGAGTAAATGTAGAAGTAATTTAGAGAAATCTTGTCATTTGGGAGAAGTCCCTTTCTGACTAGTGGTGCACTTGACCAGTAAACATTTCATGACAGGCCCACTTGAAAGTGAAATACGAATGTTCTTATGCCACATAGACAGGTTGGCAGGATCCCCTGTGAAGTGGAGAAAAATGGAATCAAAGGACTCTGCAGTCTTATTATTTGATGGTAGATGGAAAAGACAGTAACCTGTTGTGTTTAGTGCTTGCTAGTGTATAACTTTGAAATGAACAAATTCTGTCCTGAGCAGTCATGCTATGTATTTACTAATACTAATACTAATACTAATACTAATACTAATACTAATACTAATACTAATACTAATACTAATACTAACACTAAATACTAAATACTAAATACTAAACACTAATACGAATGCTGCTACTATTACTTCTAATTTGTTTGCTCTTGAAGGGGCATCCCAACAGGGATACTATAGAAAGTGTATACAGGCAACCAAATGGATGCCATTTGTTGCCATGCCATCTTTTTTTGGTCAAGGGCAGGAAGCTAAGTCAAAGAATCCCAGAAAGCTGGACTTGAAAGAACTTTTGGGAAGCATCTAACTCAAAATGTTTGGAGGGGAAAAGAAAATAAAAGAAGGAAAGAGATTTGCCAAAAATTATGTGTAGACAATGAAAACTGGCCCAGGAGTTGTGGTGTTTCTGAATAATAAAGATGTTGTTGTTGTTGTTGTTGTTGTTATGTGCCATTGAGTCACTTGCGACTCATAGCGACCCTACGTACAACAGCCCTAAACTCTGCTCTGTCCTGTGCCAATTGCACTGCCTCTGACACACCCATCCTGATTACCCCAGTCACTGAATCAATCCACCTCATAGAGGGTCTTCCCCTCCTGCACTGTCCCTCTACTCTACCCAGCATGATGTCCTTCTCCAAAGACCTGTCTCTCCTTACAACATGTCCAAAGTATGTCAGACGAAGCCCCAGAATCCTTGCCTCCAAATGCATCAGAGAATAATAAAGATAGTTTCCTGAAAAAGAAAATTCCTAAAATTATCCTGCACTGCCTCAGTCCAGTGCTTTGCTCCTAGTTCCACTTGACAGCCCAGGTCTTTTTGGGTGAATGCTGCTGCTGCTATGTTAATCTTTTACAGCATAGACAGACTGTAGACATGGCAATGAGTCCTTTCCTAGCTGAGGCTGTTTCCCTGTTAACAGTGATCTGCTCACTCTGGAGATGGGTGGGAGAAGCATTTTGGCCCAAACACAGTGTAGCTGGTGGGAGAAAGTGAAGTTCTGTTTCCATGGGGACAGTATAAATTCTCATAGAATTAAAAAAAACCAACACCCATAGTAAGTTGTACCTAAGAATTGAGTTAATCTATATCTATATATCTACAACAACAGTAACTGGGGCAGTGAGGGTTGATATGTTGGAATTAGTGGGACTGGCTCAGGACAGGGCAGGGTTCAGAGCTGCTGTACACAGGGTTGCTATACATCACAGGCGACTCAACAACACATAACAACAATAACATACGATGACAGGTTTGGAAGCAGGAGTGGCATCCACTTCCTAAATAACATGCCTCCAGAAACTCTATGAACTCTGATAAATGTTCATAGTTGTAGAGGGGCTTCAGGCCTTTTGTTCATAGGATCGCTATGAGTCATGCTCAACTCAAACAGTCAACAACAACAATATATCTACAACAAGGAGATACAAGGTGCCAGTTTAAAAAGTGGAACAAGGATGTGATTTTAGAGACTAAGAAGTACCTGATCCAAGACATGGCATTTCCAATTAATTCCTATGCATCTGAAAGTTGGAGAATGAATAAGGATAACAAAAGAATTGTTGTCTTTGAATTTTGGTGTCAGTGAGAAGTACTGAGCATATCCCAGACTGCTGTTGTTGTTAGGTGCTGTCGAGTTGTAGATGGCTCATAGTGACCCTATGCATGAAAGGCCTGAGCATTGTTCATAGAGTTTCAGGAGGCAAGCCATTTCGGAAGTGGATGCCGCTCCTGCTTCCAGACTAGTGAAAGAGAAAAAAAAAGGCTCTGTCTTGAAGGATGTGCAACGGCTGTGTGTCTTAGAGGCGAGGACGGTGAAACTTCTTCTCACTCACTTTAGACATATTTCCAGGAGGAGCCAGTCCTTGGAGAGGGACATCTGGCTGGGAAAGGCGTCTGAACAATAAGACGACTTCAGTGAGGTGGACTGACATTGTGACTACGTCACTGAGCTTGAGCAGGACAGAGATATTGAAATGCCACAGGACTGGGCAAAGTTCAGGTCTGTTGTTCATAGGGTTACTATGCGTCGCATCAACTTGATGCCGTCTAACAACAACATATCTACAACCGCCCCTCGTCAATTGACGGATAGTCCTCTTTCCTCTTGCAGCTTCAGCCACATTCCTGAGACATGATGATGGGTTAGGAGTAAACACATTTGGCCAAATTGGGTGCTTGGTCACCAGGGCTGTTTCTAATCCTGGCAAAGTGAGTGTTGAGGGCCATCAGTGAACCCTTCATTGACCTCAGCTACATGGTCTTTATGTTCCAGTACGATTCTATGCAAGGCAAATTCAGTGGCACTATCAAGGCTGAGAATGGGAAGCTTGTCATCAAGGGGAAAGCAATCACTATTTTCCAGGAGTGAGATCCTGCCAACATCAAGTGCAGTGATGCTGGTGCTGAGAATGTTATAGACTCCATTGTTGTCTCCAAACCTCAGAGAAGGCTGGGGCTCACTTGAAGGCTGGTGCCAAATCTCTGCTCCTTCTACTTATACTTCCATGTTTGTGATAGGTGTGAACCATGAGAAGTATGACAACTCTCTCAAGATTGTCAGCAATGCCTCCTGCACTAGCAACTGTTTGACCCTTTGGTCAAGGTCATCCATGATAACTTTGGCATCACTGAGAGACTCCTGACCATAGCTGTGCCAGCACTGCCACCCAGAAGACTGTGGATAGCTCCTCTGGAAAGCTGTGGCATGGCAGCCATGGAGCTGCCCAGAACAGCATCTATTGGCACTGCCAAGCCATGGGCAAGGTCATCCCTGAACTGAATGGGAAATGTACTGGCATGACTCTCCATGTACCTACCCTTAATGTGTTGGTCATGAATCTGACCTACTGTCTGGAGAACGCTGTCAAATATGACGTCAAGAAAGCAGTAAAGCAGTCAACAGAAGGGCCCCTCAAGGGCATCCTGGGATACGCAGAAGACCAGGTGTCTCGTAACTGTAACAGTGACACCTACTCTTCCACTTTTGATGCTGGGGCTGGCATTGCCCTGACACCTACTCTTCCACTTTTGATGCTGGGGCTGGCATTGTCCTGAATGACCACTTTGTCAAACTTGTTCTTGGTTATGACAATGAATTTGGCAACAGCAACCACGTGGTCAACCTGAGGTTCACATGCCCTCCAAAGAATAAGACCCCCTTGGACCACCAGATGCTGGAATGGCACTAGAAGAGAAGGAAAACCTCAGCTTTTGGGGAGTCCTTGCCCTAACTTGATTCCTCTACACACTGAGAATCTCACATCCTTGACAGTTTCCATCTGAGAAAGGGGAGGGGCTTCGAGAATCCATTTTGTCATATAGGCTCAGGGGGGAAAAAAAAAAGATATGGTGCATTGGGAAAATCTGCTGTCAAGGACTTCTCCAAAGTGCTACAGAGCAAGAATGTCCGTTTAAAGACTAAGGTGTGCCTGATTCAAGCCCTGGTATCTTCAGTTCCTTCCTGTGCATCTGAAAGATGAACAGTGAATAAGGAGGGCTGGAGAAGAATCAATACTTTTGAAGTGTGGTGTTGGTGAAGAATATTAAACATACCATGGACTACCAAAAGAACAAATCAATCTATCTCGGAGAACGTGCAACCAAGAGTGCTCCTTAAAGGCAAGAATGGTGAAACTTCAACTTGTAGGCTTTATTTAGGCTTATTGGAAGGAGACATCGTGCTGGGAAAAGTAGAGGGTTAGAGAAAGAGGAGAAGACACGGAATGAAATGGATCGATACAGATTGTAACAGGGTTCAGACATGGTGAAGATCATAAGCGTGATGCAGGATATGTCAAAGTTCTAGCTATTGTTGAGTTCCAAAGGCAATGACAACAACAGAAACAGCAGCAGCAATAACAACAACAGCAACAACAGCAACAACTTTGCACCATTCGGGTATTACCAGGGCATTACTTAGAAGCAAGGATATTGAGATTTTTAAATAGCTTCCTTTGAACACATCAGTAGGCAAGAACAGTTCCTACTAGTGTGCCAACCCATCTGACCGAGGGTTTTCCTCCTCTTCTGTGGCCTTCGACCTCACCAGATACTGTCTTCTAGCAACTGTTCTTCCTACTGATGAGAAGGTTCCAGACCAGGCAGTGTTCTGGTCAGTTCTGCATAAAGTTAACATGAGTCAGAGCAGACTGGAGGGCAATTAGCATCATCAGCAACAACAGAGCTATAAAGTTTAACAACTGGGGTTGAACACTTAGACGTCCTGCAAGAATATGACTTACCTAATTGCTCCAGGAAATACAGGAAGACATGGTTGCAAAGCAATAAATGGTTTACAAATACTGGCTGCTTTTAAATAAACATTTGCTTCATGAAATTCCTGCAAACCAATTTATTTGCACAAACAATTAGCTCCTCTGAGAAAACAACTCTCCTGTTAGGACAACAGATTACTCACCTGGAGATATAATTTCTTTATCAGCAATTTACATTTGAAGGTGGTCTCCCAGAATTTCCCCCCAACCATGTCAGTTTTCTTATAATGTCAGAAACACTGCCCAATGTTGATCTTTCCTCTATCTTGAAAGTTGCATTTGATATCTCGAGTCTAGACTCTCAAATCCCAGGCTTCCTGCTGTTGAGATGCTACAGAGACTTCTGCCACGGCAGTATCTTCCTTTACTAGAGTGTGGTTGACGGCCTTTGGGCTGATTCCTGATTTGTGGTGACCCCACACAAAATGAGCCTGGTCCTGTATCTCATCATGATTATTTGCAGACTGGACCGTTGTGACCCATTGGGTTTTCTTTGTTTGATTTCTGGAAGAAGATTGCCAGGCTTTTCTTCCTAGTTTATTTTAGTCTGGAATTTCCACTACAAGCTGTTCAGTGTCATTGCATGCAGATGAGCTGTGGCTGTACGGGCCCAAGGTGCAGGGGCCAGGAGTCAAACCTGAGCTTCCTACACAGAAACCGAGAAATTTATTACTGAAACACCATTGACATCTCTAACTACAGTTAATAATCTCCATTGAATTGACTCAGATTCACAACAACCTTATGAATAAGAGATGAAACATTTCTCAGACCTGCGTCATTCTCAGTCTTCAGCATTCTCCCTGCAGAACCGCCCTGCCCTGCAATAATTACAAACCAAGCAAACCAGCACTTTAAACACTACCACCAGGGCTCCTTTCTCTTCCTGCTGCTGCTGTTACCATGGACTAAGTGCTGATTTGTAGAGACCCCGTGGAAACAGGCTGAAACCGTACCCACTTACTACAATAAGTCTAATAAATGTGTCATTGCTCGATCAATAGGTACTCTGATGGTCTTTTCAAAAGTTACCAGTTAAACCACTTATTCCAGGATTACTCAAAAACATTTTGTTTTCCATGTTTTTTAAAAAGAGTATTTGGTTTCCTGTTTAAAACCACACCCAAACCACGGCTGTAGAGTTGATTCTGATTTGCAGCAATTGTATGGGGCTGAGTAGAACGGCCCTATGGGGTTTCCAAAGTTGTAAACTTTAACAGAAGCTTATTACATAATTTTCCTTTCATGGAGCAGCTGGTGAGCTTGAACTGCCAACTTTGAATCAGCAGCCGGCCGGGTCCTTGAACCATTGCATCATTGGAACTCTTTGTTTT
>NW_006400034.1:1476776-1481623 GCF_000299155.1 Elephantulus edwardii
TGTATTGGGAAGAAAAGCAGAGGTACAATTATTTTTTGGAATGGAGTTTGCTTATATTTGTCACCATTAATATAGTCCATTGGTAACTGCCCAGAGAGATCACCTTTTTTTGTGACGATCAGGACTGGAGGAAGTGGTCCAGTGGATATGGAGATCCCCTGTTAATTCCGAAATGGTGCCTTCCTGGAAGTTCAAAATCACCGGTAGCTCAGAAGGAGGGAGATGGGAAATTTACAGCTGTGAAAAATCCCTGGAGGGTCAGCTATAGTTGATTTCTACTTGAAGTTGAGTTGATTTGAATTGAGTCTTAATGTTAACGAGCCATCAGCATTAAAGTGTATCCCAAACTAAACCACTTTCAAGGATCTCAGTGCAACAAGTCTTTTGATTGTCCATCTCTGTAATGTATAAACATGGGCACTCCCCTCCTGTGAGATTTGTTATTGTGTGTACTATGGAATTGGAACCTGCAGATGGTAGCTGGTCGTCTAGTGGGTTTTCAGATGCAGTGAATCACACGGGAGGAGATTGTTCTTCCTTCTCCCATTGAACAGGTCGTAGATTAGATCACATGCCTTTGGGTTCACAGCACAACTTCCCAAATAAGCCGTCAGAGTTCCCTCCTGTACAACTTACAGCCTCTGGAAAACCCACTGGAAGATCAGCTGTGAATTAGTTCTAAATTGATGGCACCCACCACCACCACCACCACCATCACAACCATCACCACCATCACATCTACCACCTCCATCACCACCACCACTATCGCCACTATTGCCTCCACCACCTCCACCATGACCACACAGACACAGAGACAAGAAAGGACAAAGGAGGAGAAGACAGACGCCAAGTGAAGATTATGGAGAGCCCGAGGAGCTGCAGGGTCACAGAACCTAGAGTTAATGGTCTTCCTTGGACTTGATAGAGTAAACGCCTTTCCTTAGAGGTAGTGTTCTGATTTTGGACTTTCAGCTTCCTGCACAATCAGAAAATAAATTTCTGTTCTTTAAAACCACCCACTTGTAGTATTTCTGTTCCAGCAGCATTAGATATTGAAGACAAGTGGCATCTTCAAGGAGTTCCTCTGTGTGGGTCTGCAAAGAAAGGATTCACATTTGGGTGGAATATCTGAGTGTGACCTGGGAATTCACAAGGAGAGTCATGAAGACAGAGAGAGCAGAATTGGAATGCCCAAAGGACTTTTGGCACTCCATGGTTTAAAATCAAAAGAGGTTGCATCAGGGCTGTATCCTTTCTTTGTACCTATTCAGTCTGTATGTCTAGCAAACAATGAAGAAGAAAATAACATATGGATTGGAGGAAGATTCATCAACAATCTGCGTTATGCAGATGACACAACCCTGCTTGCTTAAACTGAGGAGGAACTGACGCGCTTGCTGCAGAAGGTCAAAGACTGCAGCCTTCAATATGGATTAAAGCTTAACATTAAGAAAACAAAGAGTCTCACCACTGGGCCAATTGGCAGCATCATTATGGATGGTGAGATTGAGATTGTTAAGTTTTAGTTTACTTGGGTCCACAATCAACACTCTCGGTAACAGCAGCCAGGAAATCAAGAGATGAATTGCACTGGGAAAGTCAGCTGTCAGGGACCTCTCCAGAGTACTGAAGAGCAAAGATGTCAAGCTGGAGACTCAAGTGCTCCTGATTCAGGCTATAGTCTTCGCAATTGCGTGCTACGCATCAGGGAGCTGGACAGTGACTAGGGTTGATAGAAAGGGAATTTAAGCCTTTGAGCTATGGTGTTGGACAAGAGTATTGAATATACCATGGACTGTTAGGGGAACAATCAGGTTCATCCTGGAGAGGGTGAAACTAGGTTGCTCCTTGGAGGCAAGGATTCTGATACACTTAGGGCATGTTGTAAGGAGGCACAAGTCCTTAGAAAGGGACATCATATTTGGGAAGACCCTCGATGAGATGGATCAATTCAGTGATTGGGGTAATAGGAGAAGGTGTGTTGGAGACAGTAAGGTTGGCACAGGATAAAGCAGGGTTTAGGGTCCATAGGGTCACTATGAGTCACAAGTGACTCGATGGCACAAAACAACAACAATGACCTCTTCAGAGTGCTAAAGAGCAATGATGTCAGCTTAAAGACTAAGGTGCACCCAACACAAGTCATAGTCTTTTCAATTACTTGTTAGGTATCTGAAAGTTGAACAGTAAATAGGGATGATAGCAGAATTGATGCCTTTAAGATGTGGTGTTGGAGAAAAATACTGAATATGCCATGAACTGTTTAAAAAACCCAAACAATCTATGTTGGACAAAGTGCAACCAAGACGCTCCTTAGAGACAGATAGGGTAAAATTTCAGCTCACATACTTTGGGGCATGTTAGGAGGGGTCAGTCCTTGGAAAACGACATCATACTTTTGGAAAGATGGAGGGGCAGTGAAAGAGAGGATGACTGTCAACAAGATGGATTGATACAGTGACAGTGGGCTCAAGTATGTCAGGGATGGTGAGGTTGGTACGGATAGGGCAGGGTTCATAGCCATTGTTCATAGTGTTGCTATGAGTTGTAGTTGACTAGACGGCACTTAACAACAAGCCTGTCTCAAGGATACTAGTGTTCTCTGTTCTCCCTTTCTGGAATGGTCTTCCTGGAGCACAATTTGGAATCCTTTTATTGTTGTTACTGGATAACATCAAGTCAAGTTCAACTCAATAGTGACCCTATGAACAATACATCCTAACCCTGTTCTATCCCGTCCCATCCTCAGTATCTGACATACCTGATCCCCTTGCTGCTGTCACCGTATCAATCCATC
The DNA here is from genome assembly GCF_000299155.1 of Elephantulus edwardii. Taxonomy (NCBI): domain Eukaryota; kingdom Metazoa; phylum Chordata; class Mammalia; order Macroscelidea; family Macroscelididae; genus Elephantulus; species Elephantulus edwardii. The sequence continues at coordinate 1,479,574 of NW_006400034.1, forward strand.
TGGTTGAGAGTCTTCCTCTCTCTTACCAACCCTCCACCTTTCTAAGCATGATGTCCTTCTCCAATAAGTAACCTTTCCTAACAATATGCCCAAAGTATGTGAGACTAAGCTTCAGAGCTTTTGCCTCCCCAAAGAGCATTTTGGCTGTACTTTCTCCAAGACATATCTATTTGCTATTTGGCAGTCCACGGGATATCCGGTACTCTTCTCCAACACAACACAAAGGCAACAATTCTTCCTCTGTCATCCTTACTCGTTGCTCATCTTTCAGAAGCATAGCAAATGATGGAAAAGACTATGGCCAGAATGAGGTGCACCTTAGTCTTCAAACTGATATCATTGCTCTTCAATACTCTGGAGAGGTTCACAACAGCAGACTTACTCCATATAATACATCCCTCATCTCCTCACTGCTAGTACCAAAGGTGCTGATCATGAATTCAAGTTAAGATGAAGTCTTTGATAGTTTCAGTCTTTTCTCCACCTAACATGAGGTTACCTGCTGATCCAGTGGTGAGAATTCTTTTCTTTTGATGTTGAGCTATAATCCATATTGAAGTCTTTGATCCTCTGCAGCAAGTACTTCAAGTCCTCCTCATTTTCAGCAAGCAAGGTTGTGTCATCTACAAATGTAGGAACTCTTCAAATCCTGCTGAAAGCATTGGTTTTCTTAAATTTTGAAAAGAAAGTTATTGGAGTCACTTTTATAGAGAATTATACTTTTGAGCTTAAAAAAGCATTGTGAAGTAAAACAGTAAATTCTGCTCCTGGATGCTGTGGTAACACTTGAGGGAAGCCACGCTGTTTAGAGCCTGAGGTCAGACCTGAGACTTACTGCTCATTTGGTAGCACGTCACATATTTGTGGGCACAGGACTTTCTGAGTAATTAGGACTCTAGAGGGCTAACCTTGAAACTCCTTGCCAGTCTTTATTGACGGACGCCACAACCTCTCAGAATGATGATAAATGCAATAATGCATGAACATCACAGAATAGAGGAATGGAGTAATGAGACCGACTAGTGGATCAAGCAGTGCCCTGTTTATCGAGCAAATCCACCTTTACGGGGCTCAGCTGAGCCCAGCTCCTGGAGCTCCCTTAACCAAAAGGTTAGCAATTCAATTCCACCCAGTGGCTCTGTGGAAAAAAGACTTGGCATCTGCTTTTACAAGATTTATAGCTAAAGAAACGCTATGGGGCAGTTCCACTGTTACATGAGGTCATTAGGGGTCCTCAGAATTGGCTCAAGGACACCCAACAACATCACACACATATTGTCTGTGAGCCAGGCTTGCTTCCCTTCTAGCTCAGTTTCCTAGGGAGTATGGCCAATTCCTCTGAAGTCCTGGGGAGGGTTGGACATTCTGGAGAGGAGGAGAAGTGATGAACCCCTGGCAGCACACAGGAGTAATGGGAAGTGCCTGCCCCTTTCTGTGGTTCTAGCTGCTGTTGACCAGCTCTAACTCACCAGCAATATTCTCACATTGCCTTGGGTTTCTTTCTGTAAGAAAAGGTCTAACACAGGTTTAGTTCTTTTTGTTCTGTGCCCTGTCTTATACACATAAGTCAGTGGAATTTGTGGATGCCTATGAACTCTTAAGGATAGAGCTGGGAGTTAATACATGATGGCCCCGAGAATGACCCTAGAAATAACACCTGGAGAGACAATCTACTTGGTGAATGATATCTGTAAGCTGCCAAAGAGCTTGATTTTTTGTAAGGATCTCTGACTAAAGGATTATTCCTTACTTGATCACAATGGCCCCTCTCCCACAGGATTTTAGGACTAGTTTAAATGATTTTGAGACTCATAAAAGAAAACTAACAATCAGGGTGAGAGATTAATTTCCTTTTCCATTTATAAGCATGACATTTTAGGGTGAAGGACTGTAGTCTCCAATGTGAACTGAAGCTCAACAGAAAAAAAATCATACATCTTCAAGGATATGAACATGTACGGCCAAGCACAATCAATAAGAGTGCATCTAAATTCCAAAATCAATCTCCATAAATAGTCTATGTGTTTCCTACTGCCAAAGGGGCCCTTTA
>NW_006400034.1:1481923-1488467 GCF_000299155.1 Elephantulus edwardii
AAAAAAAAAAGAAAAAAAATCACCAAGATTTCTCACCATTGGGCCAATTGACAACACCGTGATAGATGGAGAAGAGAGTGAGGTTGTTAACAATTTCAGTTTGCTTGGTTCTACAATCAACATGTTTGGCACGGGTAGTCAGGAAATAAAAAGATGAATTGGAATTAGAAAAACTGGCTGTCAGGGACCTCTCCAGAGTGCTAAAGAGCAACAGTGTCAGTCTAGAGACTAAGGTGCACCTGATCCAAGGCCATAGTCTTCGCAATTACTTGCTACACATCAGAGAGCTGGTCAGTGACTAAGGATGACAGAAGAAGAATCGATGCCTTTGAGTTGTAGTGCTGGAGAAGAGGATTGAACATACCGTGGACTGCCAAGAGAGCTAACAGGTCTATCCGGAGAAGGTGAAACTAAGTTGCTCCTTGGAGGCTAGAATTTTGAAGCTCCATCTCACATACTTCTGGCATGTAGCCAGGATAGACCAGTCCTTAGAGAAGGACATCATGCTTGGAAGGGTAAAGAGACAGCACAGGAGAGAAAGACTCTGGATAAGATGGATTGACACAATAGCTGGGCATAGTTGTGTCAGAGTTGGTGAGATTGGTTCAGGATAGGGCAGGGTTCAGAGCTGTTGTGCATAGGGTCACTATGAGTTGCGGGTGACTGGAAGGCATGGAACAACAGCAACAACAAGCCACCGCAGCTCCTTTAAAGGCACACAGTGTCTTAAAACTTGAATTTAAATTAATTAAAATGCTTTTTTATTTAGAGCTAACACGTTGACTTAATTTCAAACCGACATCCCAGCCACTCCTGTCATGTTTGGTGGTGGCTGCTGATTTGAGTTGAAGTTACTTTAGACATAGTAATAAGACAAATCAGTTCTTGAAAAGAGACATTATTCTGGAAATGGTAGAGAGGCAGCCAAAGAAAGGAAGACTCTCAATGAGATAGCTTAACATAGTGATTGCAACAATGGAACTGAGCATGACTAGAGGTCATGAGGATGGCACAGCATAGGGCAAGGCTCAGGTCTACTGTTGAGAAGTGTAAAAAAACAAGGGGTATGTGGGGAGAGCCATATCTGACATTTACCAACTTCAAACAGGGGAACTGTCCCCGTCCACAGCACTAATAATACAATACCAACTCCCATGAGGTCAGACATATCCCCATGCTTTTTGCTACTCATCTCAACACAAATCTTAACTGCCTTGGTGGATCCAAAATCTGATGTCATAGCTCACATACCACAAAGAACCATACTGGAGGAGGCAAAAGGTTATAATTCAGATTAATAGCAGAATACAGTCAAGACAGCTGCCAAAATGCACATGCTGGTACCTCAGCCTTGAGCCTCATAACCCTAATTGTTCCCAGGTTCTCAGTCCTGCCAATATTGGCTTCCCCCCTACTTGTCCAGCAAACTTTTCAGTCCTGCCAACTTTGGCTTCTCCCCTACTCCCAAAGTTCTATCTCGCATCAGTTCTCAAGTTCAGACATCCATTGCTGCTGCTCTCCCAAAGTATGGCCTACATTTTACTAGTTTGGGAGGGGTCTCTCTGGCTGGGGGAAGAATGAGTCTCTCTTCTGGTGGGGGGAAAACCTTCTACTCTCTGCAGCTGTTGTTGTTGTTGTTTGATGCCGTCGAGTCGTAGACGACTCATAGCAACCCTATGAACGAACAGCCTGAGCACTGTTCATACATAGAGTTTCCGGAGGCAAGCCATTTCGGAAGTGGATGCCGCTCCTGCTTCCAGGCTTGATTTAGTCGAGAAGTTCCAGCCAACACTGTCCACCATGGGTGCCCATTACCACGATTGGCACATCACTGTCACAGTCTTCAGCATCACAGCAACCACGAGTTACCTCTGTACAGCAACGCACAGACCAGTGCTATACCACCTAGTGCTGTTCAATTTATTGGTGAGACTAGCCAGTTTCTTGTAGATTGTTGAGACTGGCCAATCCTCTTGTGGGATGGTAGATAGTCAATCCTTTTTGGATAAGCCAACATGCCTCATTTGCATAGCCCCACCCTCCCACATAGCCATCCATGCTAGAAAAGCCATATTGAAAGACAGACTTCATAAGAGGGTGGCTATGAGCCATAGCTGACCTGATGCCCCTAACAAGAATGTTTTAAAAATAAAAATACTCTTGTGATTGGTTACAACAGCAAAACCATTTTTTCTGTGTTTGTTGTTGTTTTGCACCATAGAGTCAGAACCAACCCATACCTAACCCTCCAGAGTGTTTTCAGAGGCAGTTAATCTAACGGGAGGAGATTGCCCATCCTTCTCTCATAGAGTGGCTAATGGCCTTGAACCACGTGCTTTCGTGATTGCAGTGCAGCTTCCTGTCATTAGGCCACTGTATATTCATATAAGGTTAAAACTTTATGATGATTTACTTTTTGAACTTTTTAAGATATGTCCAAGACAATCTGTGTTCTTTCCAATCACCTTATCTGCATATGAAAGTTACCCAAAGAATAAGAAAGACTGAATTAGAATTCAATTCTTTTTTTTTTAAATTTTTTATTTTATTATTTTTGTGTGAGTGTACTGTCAAATCAGATCTGACTGGTACAGGAGGAGATTGTCCCTCCTTCCCCGGCAGAGCATCTTGAATTAGAATTCATACCTCTGAATTGTCATGTTGGCAAAAAATATTGACTAGATCATGAGAGTCAGATGAACAAATGAATTTAACTTGGAAGAAGTACAGCCAGAATATTTCTTACAGGTCAGGATGCAGAGGGCGTGTTCTCAGGAGTTTTCAGTCCCTGGAGAAAAACAACATACTTGGCAAAGCAGAGGATCAGAGGAAGACCCTCAAGGAGATAAAGCAACAGAGAAGCTGCAATAACAGACCCGATTGTGAGGATGGTGTGGGACTGGCCAGGGTTTTGATGTGTTGTACATAGCCTAGCTGTGAGTTGGAGCTGACTCCGTGGAGCTTAACAACAACAACAACAAACCCTGATCAGAGCTCATTACTCCATTGTAATGATTCAAATTCCCAAGTCCTGTCTGCACATGCTGTTAAACGTGTTGTTGATTTTGTTGCTGCCAGTGTTTGTACAGTGGCTTATTTTTTTCAAATTACCTGCTGTTTTAGGAACAATTAGGTAATTAGTACTTGTGATCCTATATCTAGAACTTTTTTCTTTTTCTGAGAATGAAATAGTAAATAAAGTTAATGAGGAAAAAGGTAAAATATTTCTGCTCAGTTAGTAATGTAATTTGTAATTCAATGTAGAGTTTACAAAAGAGTATTGCTTCTATTTATTTAATCAAAGAACACTAAGCAATTTACAAGTACATTTGTCACTGTAGAGAGTGGGGGGCACCTTGGGAATGACCAGATCCGACCTTTACTAACTCCACAAAAGGGAAATGTTCCCATCAACAACGTCCACAGTGCAAAACCATTTCTTGTAAGTTCAGACATGGAATCTCATGATCCTGCACTTACTTATATTAATTCCAGAACCAATTTTAGTATTCTTCTGGGTCCAAAATCTGTTGCAGTGACCACACAGATCTCACAGAGCCATACTCAAAGAAAGTTATGAGAATTCTTAGGGAAGTTAACAGGTTACAGTTCATGCTGGCAGCAGGGTACAATTCCTCAGTTCAGACAATTTTTAAAGTGTAAAATTTTCCAGTGCAGTTTATCAAATGTGCTTGTTGTTATATCGACTGTGACTCATAGTGAGCCAGTGAACAATGGACTTGAACCTTGCCTTATCCTGCACCATCCTTACCATTTCTGACATACCTGAGCCCACTGTCATAGTGACTGTCAATCCATCTTGAGTCTTTCTCTCTTATGCTGAACTTCCACTTTTCCAAGCATGGCATTCTTTCCAAGGACTGTCCCTCCTAATAACATGCTCAGTGTATATGAGAAGATGAAGCTTCACCATTCTTACACCCAATGAATATCTTCCCTCAGTCTTCTACCAAGTTCAGGTGAAGATCCCTGGCTCTGGCTCTGTGAGGCAGCAGTCTAATGGTTCTGTCTCATGTCATTCTTTGGTTGTCTGTTGAAGCTGCTGCTGTTGCTGTGTGGTAGTAGATTCTGATCCACGATCCAGGTAGTACATTCTGATCCGGGAATCTATGGCCATGGAAGTTATGCCTGGACTCCCTGCTGCCTCTTTCTTTCTAGTAGTGAGATTTTTACTTTTGCTGCTAAATCCAATCAGTTTAACTTAGTAGGATGGGAACAATGAATTAATTCCATAATGATGACTTGATATACACCTTATTCCCACTTGTGTGGCAAAAGTCAAGACTGATGGCTAGGAAAGTAATTTTGGGCAATAAACTCTTTGATCTCTGCAAAAGGAGCAGATGCAGTGTGTCTGTGAGTGCATTAAGTGTTTCAAGTCTACTTCACTTTTTGTTAGCAAGCTTGATGAATATTGCATGTTGTTGATAAATATTCCCCAATAATGGTACCACATTCTTCTTCATACAGCCAAGCTTCTTGAATGATTTGCTCAGCATACCGACTGAATTGATATGGAGAAGGGATACAACTATGACACACACATTTCTTGATTTTCAACTATGCAGTGTTTCCTTGTTCTATTTGAATAACCGCTTCTTGTTCTATACATAGGTCTCTCATGGGCACAATGAAGTATTCTGGGATTCCCATTCTTTTCAATGTTAGCTGTAATTTGTTACAATCCATACAGACAAATGCCTTTTCATAATCAATAAGCCACAACTAAACAGCTTTCTGAAACTCGCTGCTTTCAGCCAAGATCCATTTGATATCAGCAATGGTATCTCCTATTCCATGACCTTTCTGAATTCAACTTGATTTTCTCCCAGTTCCCCGCTGATATACCATTCTAGTTGTTTTTGAATAAGTGTCAGCAATATTTTACTTGCATATGTTATTAGTAATGTTCAATATCGTGGGTTGCTAAAAGAACAAACAAATCTTTTCCTGAAGTGCAACTAGAGTGCTCCTTGGAGGCCAGAGTGATAGAAAATTATTCTCACATACTTTGGCATGTTGTCAAGAGGGGTCAGTTCTTGGAAAAAGATATCATTATTAGAAAAAAAAGAAGACACTCAATGAGATGTACTGACACAGTAACTGTAACAATGAACTTGAACATGTTGGAGACCATGAGTATGGGGCAAGATAGGGCAAGGTTCAGATCTGTTGTTCACAGGATTGCTATGAATCATGGTTAATACATAACAATAACAATAGCATTTGAGGATTACATTGATAATAAAAATGATTAGGAATTCTGTAAGGTCTGCTAAAAGATCCCATGGTAGAGGGGGTGACACCTTGTGTTACTAAACTGGGTGGCACCAGCTCTAGTGAAGTCACTACTTGTCACCTATTCCTGGGAATATATGCTGCTTCTGAATCTGACTGGATTGCCTGGGGCTGAGGATGACTTGTACTTAGGGGTTGGTGAGATCAGGAAGCAGAGCTTGTTTATTAGGGAAGGAGAAATTTGGCACTCCCTTTTATTGCTTTCTGGTGTTGTGCCATCCAGGCCCTAAGGAAAGGACTCTTAAAACTTTTGAGTCTACATTTTGGGATAACATCTCGGGATGGCAAAAGTAATGACGATTCTATGGAGGTTATTGCATAAATTTGATTTAGTATGTTAAGAAAAATTACCCCAAACCTGTAAATGCAGTCAGGAGGTGATGGTGTATGATTTCCATGTGATCTTGAAGCGCTGGCTGGCAGGTCCATTGAAGGATTATTTCATTTTCTAAGAAAACATTGTCTCACTCTGTGATCTCTGGCTAAAGAAGGGCTCAGCCTCTGTAAAGTTGCACATGAATTTGGCAGAGATGCAGTTATTTGCATCTCTCCTTCCAGGGGCTCAAGCCCAGCTGTGCTGGCTCAACTCAATCTGTGGAGGTCTCCTGTCCCTCCTTCCCAGCTGGACCTACTCCTGCCAGGCTTCCCCCCCCCCCCCCCCCCCGCCTCTCTGTTTATGCCATGCACATTCCTGCCTCCATGCTTCCCCCGCCTCCCTTACCCAGCTGGCTCTGGAGGCAATATGATTTGCTGACAGACTGATGAGGAGTGAGAGACAAAGAGGTTCAAAACTCAGAGTGGAAACAACTCAAAGAAAGAGCGCTCATTATCTGAGATTGGGAAGATTTTCTTACCTATTTGATATTTGTTTTTCCACTTTCTTTTAAATTGTCTTGCATAGAAAATTGTGTACATTGTGTATCATTCATGAACATTGCATTGAACACATTTCTACATTCACATTGTATTTCAAGTGATTACTCATGTGCATTGTGTTTTATAAAATTAATCACTGTTGATTTATAGTTACTATTACCCTTTTTTTTTAGATTCCCATTGGATCTTTCCTAATTCGTAATTTCCTAATTCATCCTAGCCTCCCCCCTCCCCCTGCCCCCCATTCTGTTATCCTAGTGATGTCCTCCTCCCCTCATCTCTTTCAAGTTTTGGCTCAGATGTCTAACTATCATGTTCAAAACTAGCCACTGTTGTTAAATGGGACTGA
>NW_006400034.1:1488802-1523934 GCF_000299155.1 Elephantulus edwardii
CTCCCCTCCTGCCTTTCATCAGGCCTTTTCCTCCTCTTCTACATAATTCCCCACTCCCCCCCCCCCAAATAGCACTTTCTTCTAAGTTGTTGTTAGGTGCCATCCAGTCAACTATGATTTATAACAGCCCTATCAAGAACAGAGCTCGACCTTGTCCTGTCCTGTACCATTATCAGGATCTCTGTCACGGTCAAGCCCATGTGGCAGTCACTGTGACAATCCATCTGCGTGAGTGTCTTCCCCTCTGTCACTGACTCTGCATTTTCCAATATGAACTGTGTCCACAAGGACTGGTTCTTCCTGAAAATACGCCCAAAGTGAGACAGCCTGTCACTACCCTTAACTCGAATGAACACTCTGCTTGTACTTCCTACAAGACACGGTTGTTTGTTCTTTTGGTTATTGTTGTCTTACTGTCGAGTTGGAAATGACCCATAGCTAACCCTCCAGTAGGTTTCAAAGGCAGTTCATTTGCACAAGAGGAGATTGCGCGTCTTGATACTGTGGAGCTTATGGTTCATTCAAATCACTTACCTTCTGGGTTGTCGGCACGATTCCTTACCCCTCGGCCACCAGAGCCCCCTCCGTGGAACATCAATACGCTTTGCCGTGACTCATATAACAGTGTAACAATTGTACTTACGGCCTCTGTCTTGACATTAGAATGCAAGGACAAAAGAGGCAGGCATTTTTGTTTTGTTCATAGCTGCGTCTCCAGCGACTGGTATGTAGAATCAGTCTTCCACTTGCCCGTAGGTCAGCTCAGAGTTATGGTGAGTTGAGTGTCAGAGTAGGACTGCACTTGATAAGAGTTTGAATGGCTGGTTTCTAAGACCCCTAGGTTTTTCTTCTGGTTAAAGTCATGATGAACAGAGAAATCACCGAGGCCCAGCTGGCACATGAATGTCAATGCTTTGCTCAGCAGTTGAACGTGTCAACTGAATCACTGAGGGAATCCAGTACATAATAAACCCAAACTAGCCACTGCCACTGAACTGATTCCTGCTACAGTGACCCTGACTGTAATAAACCTGCAAAAAGCTCATTGTTGATGAGTTGACTCTGACCCAGGGCAGCCTCAAGTCTTTGTGAGACCTGGGCTCCGTAGGGTTTCCAATTGCCATGACTTTTTAGGAGAACATCTCCAGGCCTTTCTTTTCAGTCCAGCACAAAGTAGGTCCTCAATACACAGCTGTTGAAGGGGTGAATGAAAGCTATGAAAAAGATCCAGAATGGTTTCCAGAGCAAATAATGTTGTAAAGAGGACAGTTACTATCCAGATGGGAGAGTGGACACGTCGTTTTACTCGTATCAGTGGAAAACAGAGAATGATTATGAGAAAAATTGGTGACGAGTAGGGCTCGAGAGACGATGCACCGGGTTGAGAAGCCTGCGGTGCCTTGTTGCCATGGCGGAAGAACTTGAACGTGGGACAGGACTCAGTTTGCTCACTTGCAAACCCAAACCCAACCTGTTATTAGGGCTTGATCCTGACCCCTTCTACTCCATGTGTGCTGGAGAAAAACCATGCAATTCAGAAGTAGAATGTTGGGACATCCTTCTGAGGCATTTCAGAGTGGATTTAAACTGCTAATCTTTTGTTGTCTTTGTGTAGCACTGATTTGGAAATGACTCATAGTTGACCCTCTAGGGTGTTTTTAGAGGCAGTAAATCACACAAGAGGAGGTTGTCCATCTTTCTCCCATGGAGCAACCGGTGGATTCAAACCACCTGCCTTTGGGCTCACAGCAGAGCTCTTTACCACGAGGCCATCGGTGCTCCCTAATCTTTTGGTAAGTAGGCCGATTGCTTAACTATTTGTCCCATCCATGGACTCCTTGTTTATGTGCAAGGTGAGCTGAATCTCTGGGGAAGCATATTTTATGTTTCTCTCTTCTAGTCTGTTTTTTAAAAATATTATTTTTTATTAGTTTGCATGCAATAATTTATATCCATCGTTTTTCACTCATGTACATTGTGTTTTGTACAAACTTTTACTTACTTACATTGTGTTACAATCATTCATACATGTTTTATTTTCTATAATTACTATTGATTTATGCTTTTTATTACCCCATTGTCTCAAGTTCCCACGGAGACTTTCCTATTCCTTTACCACCACCCCTATTCACCCGCTAAACTCTGCTATCTTAGTTATTTCCACACCTCCCCTTTTTTGTGTCCCCTTCCCCCTTTTCCCTTCTCCTTATATACACATCTTAGGAAGCTCTGGTGGCTTAGTGGGAAGAAGCTGCGCTGCAGTCCTGAAGGCACACGGTTTGAGGCCACCAGCTGCTCCATGAGAGAAAGATGGGTAATCTTCCCCCGTGAGATTAACTACCTCTGAAAACCTTCTGGAGGGTCAGATATGGGTTGGTTCTGACTCAACAGTACACAACAACAACATACATATTTTACTAGTTATTCTTCCACTTTTACAATAATAATTTTATGCAATATTAATCCTTATGAGACTGAATTAGTTCACTCATTATAATGCTCTCTAGACTCTCCCGTGTTATATAGCATTTTACAAAATCCTTCCTGAGTGCTGCATAATACCCCATTGTGTGAACGTTCCACAATTTCTCAATTTATTGATTAGTATTTGGGCTGTTTTAATTTCCTTGCTATTGTGAATAGTGCTGCTATGAACATAGGTGTAAATAGCTCTGTTTGTGTTTCAGTTCTAATTTTCTCTAGTATATAGTCCTAGAAGTGGGATAGCTTTTCTGATGAGATTTCTATGTTCAGCTTTTTGAGAAAATGCCAAACTGCTTTTCAGAATGGGTGTTCCATTTTACAACCCTGTCAGCTATACGTGAGAGTTTCAATCTCTCCACACACTCACCAATATTCGTTGCTTGCTGTCCTGTTAGTCTTTGCTACTGCTCCTGGGGTGAGATGGTATCTCATTGTTTTTCCTTCCCTAGTCTTTAGTGGTTAGCCCAAATCCTTAAGTAGTCTTGAATCTCTGACAACTATAAATTCTCAAGAACTCAAACTCACTGTTGTTGAATTGGTTCTGATTCATAGTGATTCTTCATTGAGTTTCTGAGGATATAGTAAGGAGAAGGAAATGCCCAACTGTAAAAAGAACAAAAGTCACATGGGGATGGCTATATCTGTTCTTTACCAACTTCACAAAGGGGAACTGTCCACAGCATCAGTAACACAAAACCAATTCCACGACGTCAGACATGTCCCCCATGCTCCTGTATCTCTTTCTATTATTTTCAACATCAGTCTTACTTGCTTTGCTGAGTCCAAAAATCTGATGCTATAGCTCACAGACCACACAGAACCATATTGGAGAAGTTAGAAGGTTATAATACAGATTAGCATCAGAAGACAGCCCAGACAGCTCCTGAAATGTGCACACTGGCACCTCAGCCTCAAGCTTTGTGGCTTCAGGAAATGTTCCCAAGTTCTCAGTCCTGTACATTATTGGCATCCCTTCCCCAGTTATCTAACATTCTCAGTCCTGCCAGTATTGGCTCTTCCCTTTCTCCCACAAGGTCCCCTCTCACATCAGGTCTCCAGCTAAGCCATAGGTTTTGCTGCTGTAGGTGTAACTGGAGCAAGAAGAACGTTCTACATTCTCTTGCTTCTTGTTCAATGGCACCAGAGGATCTGTCTGTCTCTCCCTGTTGTGTTGCTCAATTTAATTGTGAGACTAGCAAATCCTCTTGTGGATTGTTGAGACTGGCCAGTCTCCTTATTGAATGGTAGACAGGCAATTCCATTGTGGGTAGGCTAACACACCCCATTCTGATATTCCTGCCCATCTACATAATGAAGTCAAACAATAGAGGAAAAGTCATACTGAAAGGTAAACTCCACAGCATCTTTCTCCTAGTGGATTTGAGCAATTGGAGAAGTACTATTCCATTGTTATCCCAGTAAGCCTTTGGAATAGCAGGGTAACTCACAATGAACTGTCCTGTCAGAGCTCAATGCATTAAAATCACAATATATTGATACTTTTAAAATATATATATGTAGAAAAAAGGGCTTATAATAATTACACCATCCAATATATATTTGAATACAAAAATATTGAAAATATAAACTATTTAAGGTGTTTGAAACATTTATGAGCCTGCTTAATTTGATCTGAAATGTTGAGGATAATTAACTAAATTGAATCAACTAAATTTACATTTGCTTTTTAATTTGTTAACATGCAGAAGAACATTTGATTTGCTGTGTACACACTGATTTAGTAGATTTTCAAGAGTTAAGTACTTAAGAAGGTGCTTGATGGCTTAGAAAAATGAAGTACATTACATTTTTGATCGTACCTTAAAAACATAGGATCATTTGCACCCTTCCAGGACTCCTTTAAAAATGTAAGATAATTTTATTAACAAGTTAATAAATAGTGTTTAAACATCTAGAAGCATTTGCTCCTTTACATGTTTAAAGATTTCCTCCCTTTTTTACTTGGAGTGTTGAAAAGAATTTGATTGCTACCAATGCTTAGATCATTTGAGGGGAATTAATCTATTATATTTTGGGCCTAAGTGAACATTAATCAAAGATCAAGTGGGGATGTTTCATAAAATGTAAGCATACAAATTAGCATATAAATAATTAAACATGTAGTATTACGAAGTTGGATTTAAAGTTTTCAGAAAAACTAAGTTTTGTTTACAATTGAGGATATTATGGAATTTGTCTTTGAATGTGGCTTTCCTAGCATGGATGACTGACTAGAGAGAGGGGCAGGAGTATGTGGACGGGGCATCTTGGCTTATCCATAAAGCAATTGGCTATCTCTCATTCCACAAGAGGATTGGCAAATCTCAACATTCTACAAAAGGATTGGCTAGTCCTGCCAATAACTTGAACAATTCTAGCTGTAGAGATGGAATCCTCCCCAGATAGAGAACAGGAAAGAGATCACCCACAATCTGGTGAAATGTAGGACATGTTTTGAAACAGCAGCAGCCATGAGCAAGCTGTAAATATGAATGAGATAAGACCTTGGGAATTGGAGGAGAGCCAGTATTGGCAGGACTGAGAACTTTGTCGGACAATTGGACAGGGGGAAAGCCAACATTGGCAGGACTGAGAACTTGGCTCATGAGGCTCGAGACTGAGGTGCCTGCGTGCACATTTCTGGAATTGTCTTGACTGTATTCAGTTATTAATTCGGATCATAAACTTTTAACCCTCCCAATATGGTTCTTTGTAGTCTGTGATCTGTGCCCTATTACTAAAGATTTTGGACCTAGCAAAACAGTTAGATTGGTGTTGAGATGAGTAGAAAGAGGCATGGAAGAATGAGGGACAAGTCTGACCTTATGGGGATTGATTTTGTGCTATTGATGCTATGCACGGGGACGGTTCACCCCTGTGAAGTTGGTAAAGCTCAGATATGGCACTCGCCATGTGGCCCTTGCTCTTTCTACAGATATTATAATCCATTAACACAAAAGTAACTTTAACTCTTCTCATGAACAAACACTTTTACCTCTCTCTCTTTCTCTCTCTCATAGATTTAAATCCCTGAAGGATCCACAGGGATTAAGATGGTATTAGGGACAGGGAACACTCCTAGGAAAGGGCATATCTGAGCACTGTTTCAGTTCTGCTGCTGCTTTGTATATGACATTAATAAATCAATTGGGTAAGCAAAGTTCTATATCAATCCAAAAAATCACACCTGATACATTCAAATTGATTCCAACTCATGTTGATCCAACCTGAAGTACAGTGTTGTGAGTGATAGGATACTATCCATATGCACACAACGAAGACCTGTTAATACCACTATTATTCAAACAATACACCAACAACTAGAGCCAAAAAGGAGGAAATAGATTTCTACAACTTTAGCAGTCTGAAATCTATTGAAGATGCAACCAAGATTCATTAATAATAATTAGTGACTGGAATGCAAAAGTTTGGAGCAAGGAAGAAGGATCAGCAGTCTGAAAAATATGTGCTTGGTGACAGAAATGAGGCTGGAGGTAGAATGACAGACTTTTGTACATTCAATGATTTAATTAATTGTAAATAACTTTTTTTAAGAAACACAAATAGCAGCTATCCACATGGACCTCACCCAGTGGACTACCCAGGAATCAAATTGAGTACATCTCATATGAAGCATCGCAGAAGCTCCATATCACCTGTGAAAAAGAGGCCAGGTGCTGACTGTGGTACAGACTATCACCTTGTTGTTGTGTTTCATAAAGTTGCCTATGTTTCATCACGACCCTATGAGCAGTCGCTTGAACTTTGCTCTATTCTGAGCCAATCTCACTAGCTATGATACACCTCCCCTCGTGGAGTTGGTCTAGGAACTGAGGTGACGATGATGACAATGATTGTGTGAGCAGCTGCTCCACACCCCTTTGGTCGGCCAGTGGGTGACTGTCTGACTGTGTTGTGGAGGCCCTGGAACTATGGTGACAATAAAGGGGGGTGGACGCTCCACACTGCTCGGGCTGGCTGGTGATAGATGGACTCCTTGGTGGGGGCCCAGGGACTTTGGTGATGATGACGGTGTTGATGCTGAAAGGATACCTCATACTCAAGCAAGCTGGGAGGCAGCAGCTCAACTTTGTGCTGGGGGCCCAGGCCCCATGGTGGTGACAAGGACAGCGGTCATCTTATTGTGTAGTGAGTGCCCTAGTTTGCCCTAGTCACATAGGCAAGAGAACTGTACTAGATGGATGGGAATAAAGATACAAGGAGGCAGATGTGAGGGTGAAAGGGTAATGATAGATTTATTAGAAAGTTACATCCCCAAAGGGACAGACATGCCTCCTTTGAAAGAAACAGGGAGAGAGGCTTACTTGTGAGCTGAAGCTCTATTTATGGCCTCATTTTCTGGGTGGACCTTGGGCTAGAGCCTGAGTCAGTGAGACAGTGCCACAGAGAGTTCAACACGTAATAGTGAGTATGTCACCTTCTGGTCTCTCTCCGTTCTCTGATGTCATTAATGCACCCAAAGTGTCCACATCTTGTGATATCACTCGTGTACTCAAAGTACTATTTCTATGTATGCCAAAATGTGCTTTCTGTCTCTGATGAACTTTTGCCTCTTCCATATCATGCCTTCTTATCTTAACAAGAGGCCACTCCACACCCCTTGGGCTGGCTACTGGACAGAGGCCTGTTTCTGTGGTGGGGGCCCAGGCACCTCGGTGACGACTACAGGTGGATGCTCCACACCTCTTGGCCAGGGGTCGGTGACAGCCCAACTCTTTGGTGGAGGCCCAGACACCATAGTGACAACAATGAAAGAAGGAGGTCGCTCCAGACCCCAACAGACAGCTGGTAGGTGAGGAGGGCCAGGCACCCTGATTATTCTAGCAGTGGTCCACATTGCTCTGTCTGTGGCAGTGGACACTTTTACTCCTCAAGGAATTGTGTCTGTCTCCAAAACTCATTTGAAAAGTGAAGAAATACTAATGCAAATAGCCCTGTATTTTATAAATAAAAATGTGATGGTTGATAATTTATACTAGAGATGTTATTAAAAATTAGACAAAAGATATTTAATTCCAAAAGAAACATGTTCAGATATAATCTGAATCTGATGAAGATGCCAAATATCTTTTTTTTAGATGCCAAATGTCTTAGAGAACTACTGTACAAAGTTGATAGTTTAAAGAAAAATGCATATGTCAAACAATACAGCATTCATTCTTCATTCAGTAGTCCAAAAGCAGACAGTGAGATGATGAGGATGGCTGAGCCTCGGGCAAGGTTCAGGTCCCTTGTTCACATGGCCCCTGTGAATTATGGTTGACTCAATGACACCTAACAACAAGAACAACACTCTAACAACATATCATTTTAAATCAAGATACATCATACTTAATAGGTCTCTATTGTTGTTGTGTACCATAGAGTTGGAACTGACCCACAGCTGACCCTCTGGTGGGTTTCCAGAGACAGTTAATTGCACAGGAGGAAATTCTCCGGTGGAGAAGCTGGACATTACTATCCTATTAATCACAAAAAAATCCCATTAGGAAAGAAAATAAACCTGAATATCCTTTGATCAAAGGGAAAAATGAATATACAGCCATATTTGAGGAAAAGAAAAAAATCAGAGACATATTTATTCATTTCTTTTATTCTAACAAATATCTTAAGTTCAGGAAACCCACTGAATTGTCTACTACACTCACTTTCCTTTTTTTAACTCTTTAGGATTTTTTTTTAATTGATACTTTAATGAAAGTTTATAGAAAATTTGGATTTATTGCCCATTTTCCTCCCTACTCCCCATCTCAGTTCACTTTCCTCTTTAAAAAGATTCTTTCTTTGTTAACCAGTTTCTTCCTTCCCCCACACCCATGTCCACTTTGCTATGTACCTCTTATTCTGGACTGTTTCATGCAAATAAAACCTAATCATATATTCCTTTAAAACAGTTCTTCCCTCACCTGTTTCAATGCAGTGTTCATTATTTATCTGCTCTTTTCTTAGTTTCCCCCCAATGCCCATGTCAGTCCTATTTTTTAACAGTGGGATTATGCAGTATTTGTCCTTTTGTGACAGATGCTTCACTCAGCATTATGTCCTCTGTTGCTGATTGCCGTCGAGTTGAACATGACTCATAGTGACTCTATGAACAAAAGGCCTGAAGCTTTCTATATTTATTTATCAAAGTTAATAGAGTTTTCAGAGTCATGTTGTCTAGGAAGTGGATTCCACTTATGTCCTCTAGGGTCACCCATTTTGTATAATATTTTATGAGTTCCTTGTTTTTCAGTGTTGCATAGTATTCCATTGTGTGGATATACCAGAGTTTCTCTACTTCTCCCTGACACATCAAGTATGAGTGATACTCCTTCAGACTTTTCTAATGGCTGTGCTAATACCACTGAGCAATGAGCAGTGTAACTAAATGACTTCATTTCCCTCATATCTAGTCTTGCATCTTTATGAGTCTTTTACCTATGTCCCAGGCTTTGAAGACCTGGTGGCCCAGTGCATAAATGTTGGGCTGCTAATTAAAAGATTGGTGGTTTGATCTACCAACCACCCCAGAGGAGGAAGAAATGAGTCTCCTTTCATAAAGATTTATGGCCTTGGAAACCCAATGGAAGGTAACTGTAGGCCAGAATCAACTGATGGTAATGGGTTTAGATATTGGTAAAAGTTATTCTGTAATATAATTCTAGGGCACTTTGGTGGCCTGGAGGTAAGAAGCTGTGGTGCAATCCCACAGGCATGAGGTTCAAATCACCAGCTGCTTCATGGGAGAAAGATGGGCAATCTCCTCACATCTGATTTACTGCCTCCAAAAACCTGCCAGAGGGTCAGTAATGGTTCAGTTCTGAAACAACAACAACAATGTCATTTTACTCAAACCTGTAACATATATGTTATATATATATATGTAATATATATTAAATAATTGACATATAATAATGTCCTTTTTATTCATAGCGTCAACATGAGTCATCTATGACTCAAAGGCACTTAACAACAACAACAACAACAAACAATAACAATGAGAGAGCTCAATCGGCCTAGTGGACAGAAAGTGATGCTACCAAACCAAAGGTGGGTGACTTTAATCTGTGACCCTCAGGCCTGTTTTTAATTGTTTTTGGTCAAATATTCTTCTAGGTCATATAGCCCTGGTTGGTCCACTTGCTGTACAGAGGGAATTCGTGGTTGCTGTGATGCTAAACACTGTGGCACTGATGTGTCAAATGTGTTAATAGTTACCTGTGGTGGACAGTGTTTGGTGGAGCTCCCCGATTAAAACAAGCTTGGAAGCAGGAATGGCATCCACTTCTGAAATAGCTTACCCTTGGAAATCCCATGAACCTGGAGAAAGGATGAAAGTTAGACAAGTGTTCAGGTCTTTCATTCGTAGACTCGACGGTACTTACCAACAACATAATGATGTCAGATTTTTTTGGTGACAGTTTGCTGATGTTTGAGCTGCCCTTTCTCCATCTCCTATACAACTTCTTTCTCCATTTGCCCTAAAACAACTAGTGTTTATCAGGGCTGATGTGTCTTTTTAAAAAATTTGCACCCTAAATTATCACTTATTGCAAAAGCTTTACATACTATTTTGGTTGCTGTTGACCCCTAAGTTCACATTTCTAATTCTAACCTCTTCTAATCAAAGTTAGTGTGATTTTCAACTTCTCTGTACCGTTTCCCTTTTGTCTCTCCCAAACCTCTCAGATTTTCCTTGTCTGAAATATCTGCTGTAACTGGCTCCTTTTTCCTATTTATAAATGGCATGCAGCCCTTGTGTCAGAAAACTAGGAGTCTGTCATCTTTAATTATCAATGTCTTCCCTGACGCTTTAATCCACAATCGACCTCTTCAATCAAAACCATCCATAAGTTCAATAACTTTTACCTTCTAAATTTCCCCCCAATCATTCTACTTTATTTGCACCTTCACGGCCAACAGCCCAGCCCTGGCCCCCATCATCTCTGTAAGCCGGTTCAACAGTCTCCCACTCTTCATTAACACCTATGACTTCTCAAGTCTTTCTCCAAAATAGCTGTCAGAGGGATTTAAAATCTATCCAAGCAAGTTGCTCTTTTCTTTTAAACCTTTTAACAGAATCTCAGTGCACTTAAAACACAAACCTTCACCACTACCTCTACCCAGCAGGATCTTACAGGATTCTCCCTCTGTCCGTAAGCCAGTTACTCTGGCTTCCTTGCTTTATTAAAACAAATGAAACTCTTCAGCATTCAAAACCCTCCTCACCCCTAATTCAGAATGTCTCTCCACTAGTTCAATCCTCCAACCACTTTAAAATCTCTGGCTTCTTAAACTCTTTCACGTGTAGTTTTACATGATTTCCTTAACAGAGAATCCTTACCTGAGTACATGAAGTGTACTACCACTTCCATTACTTCAATATCCTCTTATTGCATAATTATTTGTGATTATGGGTGTTTTGTTGTTTAGAATTTTATTTTGTGATAAGAAGTGGTATCAAGAAGGATTTAAATTGAATTTTATCAATATTTCTATTGGTGACTTTAAGAATATTTGACTAGTACGTATCTTAAACTCCTTCGGCCCATCGTTTTCTGTTATATTAGTAGTTGTTGTTGTTGTTGTTGTTGATTGCCTTCAAGTTGAACACGACTCGTTGCGACCCTATGGACAAAAGGCCTGAGGCCCCTCTACAACTATCAACATGTGTCAAAGTTCATAGAGCTTCCAGAGGTATGTTGTTTAGGAAGCAGATGCCACTCCTGCTTCCAAATATTATATATTATAATATATTATCATCTACTAATATTTTAGTTGTTGTTGTTAAGTGCCATCGAGTTGTACACGACTCATAGCGACCCTATGAATGATAGACCTGAACACTTGTGTAACTTTCAATGTTTCTCCAAGCTCGTAGAGTTTTCAGAGTCAAGCTATTTTGGAGGCAAGCTATTTTGGAAGTGGATGCCACTCCTGCTTCTAAGCTTCTTTTGATTGGGGAGCTCCACCAAACACTGTCCACTAGGGGTAACCATTATCACATGTGACACATCATCATCACAATGTTTAGTGTCCCAACAGTCATGAATTAGCTCTGTACAGCAAATGGACAGACAAATGTTATACTGCTTAGAAGAATGTTTGACCAAAACCCAATCAAAACCAGGCCTGCGGGCTACAGATTAGTAGACAGTTCTAAAATATGTGATTGTTGTTGTGTACTGTAGAGTCGGAACCGACCCATAGCTGACCCTCTGGAGGGTTTTCAGAGGCAGTTAATCACCCAGGGTAAGACTGACCATCTTCCTTCTGCAGAGCAGCTGGTGGATTAGAACTGCGTGCCTTTGGGATTGCAACGTAGTTTCTTACCACTAGGCCACCAGAACTCTAAAATACAGCATTAAGTTATTGTTATCTACTGAGGTGAAGACAGTAAATTGATAGGAGGAGATTTTCCAGGTGGCCTACAGAATTCTCTGCTCTCTTTTCAGGTGTGGCATGAACCAATTCATCACAGTCCTTGATGATTATTCTGCCCCACCCTTTAGATGTGGATTCTGATAACTCCTTCCCTCTGGGTTATGTCATTACTGCAGATGGGCTGCCTGCAGGCAGCTGGAGCCTTGTTAATCATCAGATCTGGAGTCCCCTCCTGAATCCCAAGTGGACGATTGTGACCTGGCTCTCAAAAGTCATTCCCGTCCCCAGGTTCTCCGTCTGGATTCTTACGCATGTTTCCCACCCACCTTTGGCCCCATAGCACATTTCGGAAGCCCAGCAGGGCTCACTCACACTGCCTTCTTTGTGAAAGTCTCCCTGTAATTTTTTTGTTGGCTTTATAACCCAAATTGAACATTATGGTGGTTCAATGGTATGGGGTTGTGGTAGCAACTCAAAGGAACAAAGTTCAAATCTACCTTCTGCTTTATGGGAAAAAGATGAGCAGTCTTCTCCTGTGTGATTAACTGCCTCTGAAAACCTGTTGGAGAAGTTTGGCTATGAATTGGTTCTGACTGAACAGTACACAGCAACAACAACATGGTCCATAAGCATGTAGGTCAGGGAGGGATTGTACTACGAGATCACTATTACCAATAACAGGGAGCGCTCGTGGTCGAGTGGTAAAGGGATCAAAGCCTGGCAGCTTGAATTCAGCAGGTTTTCTGGGGGAGAAGTATGGGCAGTCTCCTCCCCTGTGATATACAGCCTCTGAAAATCCACTGGAGAGTCAGCTATGAGTCAGTGCTGACCCGACAGCACATAACAATAACAACAGCGTGCAAGGCAGTGTATTTGTGTTCATTTCGTGAGCTGTAGCAGACTCTATCCTGTCAGTGTTGAGAGCGTGAGAGGAGGCACCCTGGGATGGGGCGCATGAACACTGCAGTGAGGTCAGGGAGGGCTGAGTGAACCCTGGTCTCTGCACTCACCACGCGTGTTTGTTTGAGTGGCAGTTTTGTCGTGGGTGGGCCAGGAGTCAGTGTCCCTGTTTTTGGAATCCTGAGGGCTTCTCACTTTGCTGCATTTTCAACTCCTAATTTGAGAAGCTTGCTTCTTTTTTTTTCTGTATTTTGCCTTGCTGAGGCAAAATGTGAGAACTGAACTAAACAATAAGATAAGACCACGGTGAAGATGCGTTAAATGTACCCATTGGTGTTGAGTCAATTTCAACGCATGGAGACCCTGGGACAGAGCAGACTGCGCATAGAAGTTCCAAGGTCATAATTCTCGGAAGCAGGTTGCCACGTCTTTCATCCCTGGTATGGGTGGGTTCAAACTGCCAACCTTTTAGTTACTATCTGCATGTCTAACTAACTTCATCACCGGAGCTCGTGGAATGAAATGGAAGGTGGTTATATCTTTCTGTTTATTTTTATCATGATAAATTTTCCCTCTTTAGCCCGATCATTATTTCTGCCTGTAGACCTACTTTCTTTGGGTTCGAGTTTACGTTGCCTATCTTTTCTCTTGGAATCTTTTTTTAGCTCTTATAATTAGAGGTTAGCAGCATAATTTCCTATGGATCAGGCCACTGGAGTTCCTACTGTGCTCTTATATCTGGGTGTGTTTTTAAAAAGTATAATAAAATTGGCTTTAAGAAAAATCCATTATTACCATGTTTTTTCTTCAACAGGTATTTAGTTTACATGAGAGAGTCAGTTCTCACTTGACAGAACTGAAATTTTTAATTCTATATAAAGATGTCATCCCATTGTCTTCTGCAAACCAGCTGTCAGAGTGCTACCGTTCTGCTGTAGTCTTGTAAATTTGTCTGAGTTTAAGATTCTCTTTTTTGTTCAGTATTCTTCATATAATAAGCCTAGGTGTGGTCTCCTTGGTGTTCATCGGGTTTTTTTCTTTGTTGTTGTTATATGCCATCAGTCAACTGTTAGTCATAGTGACTCTATGAACAGAAACCAGCCCACATCTCTTCAAATAGTTGCTTCTTTCTCAGTCTTGCTCGTCCTTCCTTTTGTATCTTTCCAGTGCAGTATAGCTTTTCACATACTCTATGTAACGGTCTCTGGGTTTCAAACGAGATCCTTTTCTTTTTTTAAATTTTTTTTATTACTATTTTTTGTGCATGTACCGTCAAATCAGATCTAACCGGTACGGGAGGAAATTGTCCCTCCTTCTCCGGCAGAGCATCTGGTGGATTTGAACTGTGTACCTCTGGGATTGCAGTACAGCTTCTTGCCACTAGGCCACCAGAGCTCCCCACGAGATCCTTTTCTAATTGTATCTTTAAGAATCTGCCAGGACTTCATACAGGTTCTTTCTGGATCAAAGACGAGGAAGCATTTGTGGAACTCACCTGGATTTTTAAAGTTATGCTGAACTGGAAAGATAGTTGGAATGGGAAAAATTACACATCAAAGTCTTACTAGAAGGTTTATCTCTTTCTAGAGCAATCTGTACATTGCAAAGCAACGAAAATTCTTGTTTACAGATCTGGAAGTCATTCTGAAGCAACACTGCCCTGCTCAAAGAGGGTTGAGCCTTACTCCTGCATGCAGTCTGCCCAAGAGAGTGGAGTGTGTCTGCCTCCTGCAGTCTTGTCAGTCATCCAGGCTTGACAGTCATCAGGTTCCTGAAAGGACTCACCAGGTTTCTTCCAGATCTCCCTTTGTAAGATTCTGATCTGTAATTTTTCCTGTTCTGAACACTGAATCTACCAGATTGAGAAACTTTTGAGTCTGTTCTTGTTTTCCTTCTTTGGCCATGACAAAACTGATTAAAAGGGCAAGTAGGCATTGTCTTTTTTTAAAAAAATTATTATTATTAATTTTAATGAAAATTTACAGAGATTTTGGATTTCCATTCATTCACTGTTGCACTTTTCTCCCTGCCCACCCCTCCTCCCCTCCAGTTCAGTTCTTCTTTTTGAAAAGTAAAATTCTTTCATTGTTACAGAATCCCTCCCTCCAAGTCCACTCCACTATGCAGCCTTCATTCTGGACTCATGTCACGACAATAATACTTAATCATATATCCCTTTTAAACAGTTCTCTCCCTCATCTGTTTCAATGCAGTATACATAATTTATCCCATCTTTCTCAGTCTCCCCCAACCCCCGATGTCAGTCCCTTCATACAACAGTAGCACTATTCAGTATTTGTCCTTTTGTGACTGAGATATTTCACTCAGCATAATGTCCTCCAGGGTCATCCATTTTGAATAATATTTCATGAGTTTCTTGTTTTTCAATGCAGCATAATATTCCACTGTGTGAATATACCACAGCTTCTCTATCCATGTGTTTGTTGATGGACACTTAATGTTGTTTCCAGCTCTTTGCTATTGTGAACAAAGTTGCAATAAACATGGGTGTGCATATATCTGCTTGGATGCCAGTTATGGTCTCTTTAGGGTATATTCCCAGTTGTGGAATTGCTGGGTCAAATGGTATCTCTATTTGCAACTTTTTGAGAATAGGCGTTGTTTTTGAACTCAAATGTTTTTACTGTTTGTATCTGGTTTTAAAAAAAGTGATTTTGTTTTCTTTCATTAGTTCTTGAGGGTTGGTTTGGGGTTTTGTTTTTTTCTCTCTTCTTTGTATAAGCTGCTGCTACATTTAGTTTGTTTGACCCATCTTCATTTCTCGACCTGCATGGAACGCCCTCATGCTTATCCATATCTATTCTTTCTGTTTCTAAGTTTGCTGAGGCTCAGTCATCTCACCTCTGACAAAGCCTCTCCCCGGCCGGAATGAGCCTTTCCGAGCCCGCTTCACTGCCTTATGAGGCTTCCTTCGCTTGTCTCATCTCACACTTAGGTCATCGCCCAGGTGGCGGTACACTTGCCTCCTTCCCTCTGGGAGCTCCTGGGAGGCTGCCGCGTCATTCACCTTTGATTCCTATATAACACCTTCCATGGCACCTTGTTTATAATAAGTCCTTCATAAATATTTTAATTAAAAAAATCTTAAAATAACCACTCCCAAACGGCACGAAACACTTTTAAATTAGACCTTTTTAAAACTTTTAATTGTGATTTGGGTGAAAGATTATTGAGCCAACTGATTTTCCGTCATTCACATGTGTTTTGTTTTATAGCATTGATTATAGGCCTCACACTGTAAAGCACCACGCCCACCTCTTTCCTTCCGGGGGATTCTTGTCTCTGCTCATCCTTCTATCCCGCCTTCGCCTTCGCTGCATTATGAGCTTTAGCCCCAGGCAAATGTAGGTTGTGTACGGTTGATTGAAAGACCGAGTGCCTCTCTAGAGTTAGTGTTCACTTTATAGATCAGTCATTTGGCTGAAAGTCGTACAGCAGGAGGAACTTTAGTTCTGGGTGAAGAGTAACAACGTCAGGCTGGACACTAATGTGCGCATGATCCAGGCTATGGTCTTTGCGATTACGTGCTATGCATCGGAGAGTTGGACAGTGAATAGGATGATAGAAGGAGAATTGATGCCTTTCAGCTGTGGTGCTGGAGAAGAGTGTTTGTCCTGGAGAGGGTGAAGCCAGAGTGCTCCTTGGAGTCAAGGATTCTGAAGCTTCGTCTGACATACTTTTGGCATATTGCAAGGAGGGACTGGTCCTTGGAGAGGGACATCATGTTTGGGAGAGTAGAGGGGCGGTGCAGGAGAGGAAGACCCTCGATGAGATGGATCGATTGTTTGAGTGGAGTGGTGGGAATGAGTGGATTTGAGATGGCGAGGTTGGCACAGGATAGAATGGTGTTTAGGGCTCTTGTACACAGGGTCTCTATGAGTTGCAAGTGGCTAGATGGCACATAACAATAACAACAAGGATCATAATCTGGGGGCTTCCACCAAATTCTATCAGGCCAGTAAGCTGGTCACTTTTTGGAGTCTGAGTTTTGTTCTGCATTTTCCTCCCACTTCATCCAGGACCCTCAACTACACAAAACACTTTTATAGATCTTATTTCTTTCTCATAACTGTGCCTAACAGAGAGTATCTAGCACTTAGGAAGTGTGCCAATATTTGTTTGAATGATAAGCATCAACTTACTAAAGTATATTGTTATGGTTATGTGCCATCGAGTCACCTGTGACTCATAGTGACCCTATGTACAACAGCCCTAAACCCTGCCCTGTCCTGTGCCAATCTCACCATCTCTGACACACCTACCCCTATTACTCCATTCATGTAGCCTTAGATAAGTGTTAAAGCTGGGAGAGCTGAGGTTTGAGTGTTACTTCTAAAATCACACAGCTTGTTAGCAGAAGAGCCAGGATTTGAATCCAAGTTTCTAGTTGTAACACCTATTGTTTCTTTTTATGATACTGAACTATCTATCTATCTATCTATCTATCTATCTATCTATCTTTTGAGATGTTATTTTGGACCGTATTTCACATACATTTTTGTGCAAAGCCTCACGCTAATGTACTTGAGAGTCTCCTAAAAGAAATTTCTGACCTTGGGAAGTTTGGATGGAGTGTGAGGATTAATTAGCAGGAGATGAAGGTTAGATGAGGAGGGAGAGGATGAGTGGTGGACTTGAGCAGAGGGCTGGGTAGAGGTCAGACACGCTGACAGGAATTCACGGGGGCTTTTCCACATCGATGTGTGGGAGGGAGCCCTCGATGACTACCAAAGCATGGCCAGTGTTCTGATGGCACTGGAGAGAAAGCTGTTAAGTGGGGGCACAAGAACTTAGGACTATGACTGAGTATTGAGAACGAATTAACATTTGCCTCTACGTGCGTCTGAAATTGCTGTATGACCTCTGTCTATGACAAGATTTGCTGTTAGGTGCCATCAGTTCGGTTTCTGCCAAGAGAGTCATGGAGCTGAGGATGAAGAATGAAGGAGTCCCTCTGGGACTTGATGGGTGATCAGAGGAGGCCGGCTCATTAAGGAATTTTGGTAATTTCCAGGAAGAATTAGAAATTAGAAAAGGAGTTGTAGGTATACGCAGTGATGATAATGATGGCCTATAGAATCTAATCTAGGAAAGGGTGGGAGTGAGGTTGTGAGAGGGCTGAGAGACTTTACAAATGGGATTGGGCCACTGGATTGTAGGTTTAGAGGAGAACATCATAGTGTTGTGATAGCAGAGAGAGCAAGCCTCAGAGATGGGACGTGTCGGTGGGAAAGCAGAGGCTTAATGCTGAAATTGTTTCACTGCTTTCAGTCAATACTAATTCAGGACAGTCCTTTGCTAGGTCTCCAAAACCATTGGCCACCCATCTTTCTCCTGAGGAGTGCCTGAACCACTAACCTTTTGATTAGGAGCTCAACAAGTTATGCACTGTGCCATCAGAACTCCTTATTGAGATTATGGAGGCAATGTTATCAATAGTGTCAAAGTTCATGACACAGTCATGACAGTGAATGACTGGGATGAGGAAGGAGATAAGAAGCCAGGAACAGGAAGGTCAGAATAGTAGAAGGGTCATGTACAGTGGGGGTTCTCAACTTTAGCTGCATAATTATGATCTACCTAGAGAATTAAAAAAGAATGAAAACCTGGCTTTCCCTGGGACCTAATTAATAAGAATTTCTGAGAGTTACATCCTAATAAAGGCAGATGGGAGTAAGTGTGTCAGAGACGGTGAGGTTGGCACAGGACAGAGCAGGATTTAGGGCTCTTGTACACAGAGTCACTATGAGTCACAAGCAACTCGACAGCACATAACAATAACAACAACATCACCAGGTGATTCTAATGTGAAGAGAAGGTTGAGAATCTAAGTTCTATGGACATTGGCATCATCAAAAGAACGATCTTGAATCAGGAGCTGGAATTGTTACAAATGAGAAGAGATAACTGGGACTGTAGATGGCAATGGACCTGGGGGCTAAAACGTTTATGGGGTCCAAGGGCGAAGAGGTGGGAACAGGGGATGCCCAGGGGGAAATCATAGGTCGGCACAATTTGGTGGCTGGAGGGGGGCATTTAAGGGAAATGGGAAAGATTGGGTTGGGGATCTTGAAAGACAGGATAATGATGGGCATGGTTAAATGGTGAATGATTTTATCACACACAATGAATGAGAATGGCTGTATGAAACACAACGTGAATGAAGGAGTATATACATATATACTGTGTGTGTGTGTGTGTGTGTGTGTGTGTGTGTGTGTGTGTGTGTGTGTGTGTGTGTATACAGTATAAATGATCCTTGTATGCAAGTCAGTATAAAATGAACACCAAAGAGAAACTGGGCTAATGGGCTGTGCAGTCTGATAAAATGAAAGTAAAAGCTTTGTCTTTTGTTTTGGTTTTGCTTTTAAATGCAGAATAGTTAGACCAGAGAGGAAAGGAGAAAAGTCTAACGAAGAAGAAGGCTAATGAACTAAAGGACACATTATTTTACTTAGAGTTTTTGATTGACACCCATCTGATTCAGAATAAAAATGGGAACTCCTTCGCTGCTCTGTTCCCGGCCACCCACTCACATCATTTCCCATTTCTCAGGACAGTTGTGATCTAGAGTGGTACCTCATGGCGTCACTGTCCACCCCCAGTGGACTTCCTCCAGACCCAGCCCACAGAGACTCTCTCTACCAGCACCCACCCTACCCCACCCCATGGCTGATGACTGGAGTCTGACTCGTAGTGACTCTCCATCAACTTTCTGAGGCTGTAAATCTTTCCAGGAGGAAGCTGTCCATCTCTCTCTTGAGGAGCGACTCATGGATTTGAACAGCTGACCTTTGGGTTAGCAGCTCAACTTGTAACACCTTTAAGCCACTGGGGCTGCTAGAGCATCTCTAGGAATGTTTAGGCAAAAAGTTAGTGATGTGATAAATACAGATGCAAATAATGAACATGCTATCTTTCTCAGCTGATATGAACACCACGAACAAAATTGCTTAGTGAAATATTTCTATACTGAATGACAATATTATTAGTTATAATGTTATTAGCCACTAAGCCTTTCTAAACTTTTCTCCTTTTCCTTTAATTACTCATGCTCTGAAAAGTTATTAATTTGGGTCCACAAATAGTAATTAGCACAACACTGTAGCCAAAAAATACCAGAAAATTGGACAAAATGAGCAACTGCAAAAACCCTGGAAGCAACAAAACCGTGGTGTGCTCCTAGTGTGTTGTAATCAGGTAATTGTGACAGCAGTGGTCTGAGGGCATTAGAAGGTTAAAAAAAAAGGGGGTGGGGGTGGGATGAAGGAAATAGGGAGGATCTTTTGTGAAAAATAATGTAATCAAACTTTGTAAATAAATCAGTATAAGATCAAAAAAGTTTTAAAAACCAAATTAGCACTGAGTTACAGTTTTTGTAGTATTATGGATACATGTAAGTTAAGCTTGTAAAAAGAGTTTTTGTTCTCATAACTATGTTGTTGTGTGAGATCAAGTCTTACCTGTCTCATAGCTGACCCTCCAGTGAGTTTTCAGAGGCAGGTAATTACATGGCAGGGGATTGCCCTCACAAGTTGGATTTGCCCACAGCCAGGAGAGGATAAAAGAGATGAATGGGACCTTCTAAGAATCAAATCCCTATGTACATCCAAAAGCTTCTCCAAAATGGTAAAAGGGAAATTACAGACTGAGAAAAAACAACATGTCTGATAAAGAACTTATATCTAGAAATTATAGAATCTCGAGCACAATAACAAGATAAATGGGCACAGGATATGAACAGACGCTTCACCAAAGAAGACATTCAAATGGCGAACAAATACATGGAGAAATGCTCAAAATCCCTAGCTCTAAGAGAGATGCAAATCAAAACAACTATGAGATATCATGACACCCCAGTCAGAATAGCAAAATTTAACAGAACAGCAAGCAACAAATGTTGGCGAGGTTGTGGAGAAAGGGAAACCCTTATTCACTGCTGGCGGGAGTGTGAAATGGTGCAACCACTATGGAAGGCAGTATGACGCTTTCTCAAAATGTTGGAAATAGAAATACCATTTGATCCAGCAATTCCACTACTGATAATGTACCCTAAAGAAACCATAACTGCCACCCAAGCAGATATATGCATAGCCATGTTTATTGAGGCTTTGTTCACAATAGCAAAGAGTTGGAAACAACCCAAGTGCCCATCAACAAACGAATGGATAGAGAAGCTCTGGTATATTCACACAATGGAATACTATGCTGCATTCAAAAGAAATAATGAAATATTATACAAAATGGGTGACCCTGGAGGACATTATGCTGAGTGAAATATCTCAGTCACAAAAGGACAAATACTGTATAATGTCACTGTTATTGAATAGGACTGATATGGGGGTTGGGAGAAACTAAGAAAAGAAGGGGTAAATAATGTACACAGCATTGAAACAGATGAGGAACAGAACTGTATAAAAGGAACATATGATTAGGTATTATTGGCATGATAAAAAATGCAGAATAAGAGTTGCACAATAAAGTGGTCAGGGGTGGGGAGGGAACTGTGTAACAACAAAAGAACTTTTTTTCCAAAGAAAAAAGTGAACTAGAGGGGAGGGGGGATGGAGAAAAATGTGTAACAATGAAGTAGAAACTTAAAAAAAAATGTTCACACCTGCTAATACCAAATAAAGTCTACATTTTCTTAAAAAAAAGTAAAAGGTTGGATTTGAACTGTTTACCTTTGGGATTGATTGCAGCATAGCTTCTTACCAATAGGCCATCACAGCTCCCTGCAGGGAATATATTTTTTTAAAATAAATTTCTGCTGAAACATTGAAAATTTTATCAACAGTCATGCTGGTGCCACTCCCTCTGACAGTGTCCCCCAGTGCAGTGCCACCTCCCTGTCCCTGAGGCCACCACTGTAATTTCTTGTATCTCCTTCCTGCATGGTCTGCACTTACCCCAGCTTTGTTAAGTGACTTAATTCTTAGGTTTCTTCATGTCTTGTACCTTTATTCCTTCCAGGTCATCATCCTAGTAGTGAAACCTGTCCTGATCTTTCCAGAACAGCACTTACTGCCATCTGAGAATCCCTGAGGGGTAGTTAAATAGGTAAAGCACTTTGTATCATAAACCTCAAAGAAAACAAACAGATCTGTCTTGGAGAGGGTGGAACCAAGTTTCTCGTTGGAGGCTTGGATTTTGAAGCTCTGTCTCACATACTTTGGGCACGTGGCCAGGAGAGACCAGTCCTTGCAGAAGGACATCATGCTTGGAAGGGTGGAGGGACAGCGCAGGAGAGGAAGACCCTGGATGAGATGGGTTGACACAGTAAGTAGGGCAATGGGGGTAGGTGTGTTGGAGCCAATGAAGCTGGCTCAGGGCAGGGCTGGCTTCAGAGTTGTTGTACATAGGGTTGCTATGAGTCACAGGTGACTAAACAGCATATAACAATACCACCACTTTGTTCAAACAGTGAGGTTGGTGGTTCGGGTCCCCTTAGAGGTAACCTTTGAGGAAAGATCAGGTGGTCTACTTCTGAAGAATCAGTCATTGGAGCACAACTCCACAGCAGCTGATCTTACTACCATCTGATACACCACATTCCTGATAAGAACCTTAACTCTACAGGTACAAAAAAACTCTTGTCTATTTTATGCATTGATGTGCTTCTAGTGTCTAAATAGGTATATTTTTATGAAACAGTGTTGTTGTTGTTAGGTGCCGTCAAGTTGAGTATGACTCGTGGTGATGCTATGAACAGACGACCTGACCCCTGCCCTCTCTCTCTTCTGCCATCCTCGTCATCTCTGCCGCCCTACAGCCCATTGCTGAAGCTACCATGTCAATCCACCTTGTTGGGGTCTTCTCCTTTGCTGACCCTCCATCTTTCCAAGCATGATGTCTCTTTCCAAGGAATAGTCTAGCCTAGCTGCATGTCCAAAGACAAAGCTTCACCATCTTTCTTTGCAAGGAGCACTCTAGCTGCACTTTGTCCAAGACATATTTGTTTGTTCTTTCGGCAGTCCATAGAAGATTCAGCGCTCTTCTCCAGTACCACAATTTAAAGGCATCAAGTCTTCTGTCATCCTTATTTATTGTCCAGCTCTCAGATACATAACATGTGATTGAGAAGACCATGGACTGAATCAAGCACATCTTAGTTTTCAAACTGACAGCATAAATGCTCATTAAATATTTGAGGAATAAATGACCAAATAAACAAGTTGTAAAAAAAAAATCTCTAGCAATCGCTTTTGGGTGTTTGCTTGTTTGGTTTTTTTTTTGTAATACCATCTCAGACAAAAGTCTTATAACAAAAGTTTGCAGAATACTTCTGGGCCCCATAAGGAAAAAAAAGCTGATAACCCAGTTACAAAATGGGCAAAAGACATGGAAATAATTTTCACAGAGGAAGATATTTGAATGGCAAACAGAGACGTGAAAAAATACTCCAAATCACTGGCAATAAGAGAGATGCAAATCAAAACCACAATGAGGTACCCCCTCACTCCAGTGACAGTGGCCAAGTTTAACAGGGCAGCAAGTAATAGATGTTGGAGAGGATGTGGCAAAAAGGCAACTCTTATACATTGTGGGTGGGACTGTAAAATAATGCAACCAATTTGCAAGGCAGTTTGGCGCTTCCTCAAAAAGCTGAACATAGAAATTCCACATGACCCAGCTATTACACTACTTGAAATATATCCTGAGAATATAAGAACTAGGCACAAACTGAAATTTGTACACCAATATTCATAACAGCATTATTCACCATCACAACAACATAGAAACAGCCCCAATATCCAACCACAATGAATGGATTGAGTAATTATAGTACATTTACACAATGGAATACTATGCAGCACGCAGGAGCAATAACTTTGTAAATTATTACCTAACTTGGGAGGGACTGGAGAGCATTATGCTGAGTGAACTCAGTCCAACAAGGATAAATATTATAAAAAAACATTATTGTAGAATGAGTGTAAGGATCTAGGAGGGGTGGGAGAGACTGGAAGCAGAGGGATGTGGACGTGCAGGGGAAAGAGGGGATTAATTATTGGGTTGTACAATTTGATGGGGGGGTGATCAAAATGGAAAGAATTTGTTCAAATTTGTATTAGAATTTTATAAATAAAAGTAGAAAAAAAAATCTGTAGGGCTATATGCCAAATTGTTAACAGTGGTTATTTTGTGGTAAAGTATTAAGGGTGAGATTTCATGTTATCTTTTATACATAGTTTTGCATGTCTGAACAATTTTCATCTACCACATATGTGCTCTGTCACCCTCCTAATCCACTCACCTCAACCACAGCATCACATAGAAAGGCAAGTCAGGAACCACCTGACTCAGGTGAGGGAGAGAATGTTAAGAGTTGTAAACTTGGAGGCAAGTGTACTGGCAAAGCCCAGCGTGAGAGCAGATTAAGTGTCAAACAGACGCTCAGTCTCTGATTAGAAACAAACATTAGGGAATGCAGGCCCTCAGGAGAAGGCAAAGCCGTCTATTTATTTTGTGGATTTACTAAATGTTCAGATAAGTTACTGAGATGATATGAATACCACATTGCAAACCCAGCCCACTGCCGGTGGGTTGATTCAGAGTCACAGTGACCCTGTGGGACAGGGCAGAGCTGGCTCTCAGGGTTTCCGAGGCGGTAAATCCTTGCAGGAGCAGATGATCCCATCTTTCTCTTGTGCGGTGGGTGGTCAGTGGGAAGCAGCAACCTTTTGCTTTGCAGTTGTAGTATCCTAACTCCAGTGCCGCCCAAGTTCCAGGGTGGGTAATTCCACTCTACTCCCTGGGGAACGGAGTCCATGAAGGAAGCTCATACCTCTGGTAAGAGCAAAGACTAGAGAGAATGAAAATAGGTGTGTTGACAGTAAGTTATGTTAAGGTAGTAAACTATGCAGTTGAGTGTCTAACTTTTGTTTTTTCTTGCTGGGGGGAGGCTAATCAAGAAGGCATATTTACCTGGGGAAGGAACTGTAGTTGAACTGGTTAATGAAAAAGCAGGTTCCTGGGGATTATAAATCTAAGTTGTTTGCATTAGACAAACAATGAGATTGTTCAGCTGAGAGAATGGTGCGTATTGTACGAAGTTTGGAGAAATGTTAAAGGGGTGTGTGATTCCACTGGAGTCTTGGTATTCCAGTTTGGTAATTTGTACAAAGGATTAATTTACCTTTGAATGCACTGCTGTCTTTCTTTTGTATGTGTTAGCCAACTGGGAGTTAATTTGTTTCTAAAACAGTACAAGGTTTTTTCGGTTTCACCTAGGAGAGTGAATGGGTCTCTCTGTCTTTCAAGGTTGCACATTTTTCTGCGTTTAGTCCAGGCAGAGATAAGAACTCCAGGGCCACAAAGTACAATAGGCTATTATTGTAACTCCAATGTGACTGGCCCCCAAGTCCTCTCTGTTCTTGACCCCACACCCACCTTGAGGCAGGAATCAACACTTTACTATTTCCCAAAGAGCAAGTGCAGTGCAACCAAGATTTGTGAATAAAGGCAGCTTTACTGGAAGTTTCTTGGGGAGACTGAAAAGCTCTGTGAGTCTGAGTGGGGGACATTTTTGATCTATGACAAAACCTAATAAGAATTCCTACTAGACAATGTATTTTTCTCTCAGAGAGAAAAGATTTGTAATTTCTTTTCTCTCTTATCTCCTTGTTCAGAAGCCAAGCAATCTCTTCTCTTTCAAGATCTATATCGTCTCTCATCCTTCCATCCATCCCTCTGCTGGCAAAAGACCATCTTAGAATCCATGCACCTGAGGGGAGGATACTTGGAATGTTTGCAGGTGACTGGTTTCCACCCTCCACTATCTGAGTCCCTAATTTGTCTCAGTAGAAAGAGTGAAGAACTCAAGATGGGCTGTGACAGCCCCACCTCTCCAGGAGGGTGTTTGTTCCCTTGCCCTCCTTGGGCTCTGTTTTCTGTGTACCTGCCTCTGCGAACTATGTGTGTTGAGGGCATGGGGACTGTGCTTGGGAATTTGTTGAGGCCCACGTGTTGTCTTCCTTGGAAAAACAGGGTCAGTCAGTGGAAGAGAGGAAGTCCCACAATGAGATGGATTGATGCAGAGACTACAACAGTGGGCTTTGATCTATGACAACAGTGAAGTCATTGAAAGGCAGAGACCGTGAAGATGGTGCAGGAAAGGTCAAGGTTTTGATCGGTTCGTCACAAGATTGTTATGAGTCATAGTCGACTGGATAACACCTAACCAATCACCACCTTATGTCTTATACATAATAGCTGTAAACTGTAGTCAACCTCTGGCAACTCACAAGACCTGGAAATTGGGTGACTCAATGGTAGAATTTTCACCTTCCATGTAGGAGATCCTGGTTTGCTTCCTGGACAATGCACTTCATACACCGTTATCAAGAGGCTTGTCTGTGGAGACTTGTGTGCTGCAATGACACAAAAGAGTTTCAGCAGAGCTTCCAGGCTAAGACAAGGAAGAAAAGCCTGGAATTTACTTCCAAAAATCAACTGATGAAAACCCTATGGCTCATAATGTTTCATTTTGCTGTGCATGGCATCACTGCCTCAATAACAGCTAACAACTACACCCTACAGTAATTAAAAGAAAAAAAAGTTGATTGTGACAGGTGACAATTTACACACAGCAAATTAGGTTTCCACTGAATAATTTATCAATCTAGTGTTCAGTAGTGCTCAGGTCTTTCATTCATAGGGTTGCTATGACTTGTCTACAACTCAACGGCACCTCACAACAACAACATTGTTCAGTGACATTCATTGTATTTTTCACAAAGTATTGAAATATCTTTATTTCCATTCTGGTGGTTCTGTTTCTGTTAGTCTAGCTTCCCTGTCTCTCTTGCCTTCTCATCTTTGCTATAGGGTAATTGTTTACTATTTGATTTAGTATAGATGGTTATTTAGAGGAGTGTAGTACTCATGGCAAGCTCTGGTGGCCCAGTGGAAAGAAGCTGCACTGAAATCCCAAAGACACGGTTCGAGGCCACCAACTGCTCTGAAGGAGAAGGATGGGCAATCTCTTCCTGTGTGATTAACTCCCTGAAAATCGACTGGAGGGTCAGCTATAAATTGGTTCTGATTCTATGGTATACAACAACAACAACATAGTATCCTTAGTTAAAATTGTTTATGAGTCAATCTGTCTTTTTTGCAAAAAGGTGATTTCTGGGAGGCAGTTTGAGTTCTAAGTTTAAAACAAATTTCAGAAAGATAGTCAGTAGTTCCTCTACTCTCCACTTGCCCAGTAAGTCTGGTGTTTTTAGTTTAGGAATTAGAACTTTGTTCTACACTTTTTTCTCTCATTCTGCCAGGGATCTTCTATTGTGTCCCAGGTTGGAAGACTTGGCATTGGGACTGGGCACTAGTTATTTCTCTGGTCTTGGGGTAAGTCAAGGCATGGTTTTATGTAAATCGTTAGTCTTGTGGATTTACTTCTTGGAATCTTTGGCTTCCTCCTTTTGTTCCAGATGATTAGAGAACAATAATTGTATCTTAGATTGCTAATTGCAAGCTTTTAAGATTCCACATACTAAAAAGGGATAGAAAACAACAACAAAAAAAGAATAAGAAAAAAAAAATAAAAAGATTCCACATACTACTTGCCAAACTAGGATGTGGAACATTATCTCTGTGAACTGTTACGGTAGCAAGTGATCACGTTGCCTCAGGAGGCTAGGATTTGAAGCCCTCAAACCCAATAAGCCAATCCTTTGAGGTGTTTTTTTTTATGATTATGAAGTGTCCCTAACGCTGTCCCCAATGTTCTTATTTTATATGTGAATATATATGCAGCAGTGCTTCCTTGCTCTGTTCTGACGACTGCCTACAGGTCCAAGTATATGCTTTGCATTAGCATGATCAAGTGTTCTGGGATTCCCATTCTTCTCAGAGTCAGCCACAGTTTGTTGTGATCCACACAGTCAAACGCCTTTGCATAACCAACGAAACACAGATAGACATTCATCTGGTATTCCCTGCCTTCAGCCAAGATCCATCTAACATCGGCTACAATATCCCTAGTACCACGACCCCTTCTAAACCCAGCCTGGACTTCTGGCAGTTCTCTGTTGATGTGCTGTTCCAGTTGTTTTTGGATAATCGTCAGTAGAATCTTGCTTGCATGTGAAATCAATGCTATTGTTTGATAATTTCCACACTCTGTTTGGTCACCTTTCTTTGGAATGGGAACAAATATATATCTCTTCAAGTCAGTTGGTCAAGTGGTTGCTCTCCAGATTCCTTGGCACAACTTGGTGAGCACATCTAAGGTAGCATCTGTTAGTTGAAATACACCAATTGGTATATCATAAAATATTTCTGGGGACTTATTTTTTGTCAGTTCCTTCAAAGCAGCTTGAACTTCTTCCTTCATCACCATATGCTCTTGCTCATATATTGTTCCATGAAATTCTTCTGTGTCTGCCAATTCCTTTTGCTCCAATGACTATGTATACTCTTTGCATCTTCTTTTAATGCTTCCAGGATCATTTAACATGCTGCCCAAAGCATCCTTAAGTATTGCAACTCGAGGTTTGAGTTTGTTCTTCAGTTCCTTGAGCTTAAGAAATGCTGAGAGATGAGAGGAAGACCCTTTATGAGGTGGATTGATTCAGTGTCTGGAGTTATAGGGGTAGTTGTGTCAGAGACAGTGAGATTGGCACAGGACAGAGAAGGATTTGGGGCTGTAGTATATAGGGTCACTATGAGTCACAGGTGACTAGATGGCACATAACAACAACAACAACAACAACAACAATTATAGGCAGCACACATAGCTAAGGGTTGGCTCTGACTCAGTGGCATACAAACACCCCCGCCCCCCATATTTTACTTGTTATTTTTGATATTATTAAATGGCATATATACTACCTAGCCAACTGACTGGAAGAAATTCATATTTGTTCTTATTTCAAAAAGGGTGACCCGACAGAGTGTGAAAATATTGAATACTATCACTGATACCACGTGCACACAAAATCCTGCTGAAGATTATGAAAAAAATGACTGTAACAGTACATTGACAGAGAACCACCAGAAATATAGGGTAGGCTTAGAAGAGGCTGTGGCACTAGAGACATTATTGCCAAAGTCAGATGGATCTTGGCAGAAAGCAAAGGGTACCAGAAGAATGTATTTCATTGGCTATGCAAAGGCATCTGACTATGTGGATCACAACAAATTTTGTTAACCTTGAAAAGAATGGACATCCTATAACACTTGATTGTACTCAGACAAAACCTACATTTGGACCAGGAAATAGTCCTCAGAACAGAACAAGGAAACATTGCATGGATCAAAATCAGGAAAGGAGTGCATCAACAATGCATCCTATTTCCCTACATATTCAGCCAACATATGGAACAGATGATTCAGAAGACTGGACTTTATGAGGAGGAATGTAGCATCAGGATTGGAGGAAGACGCATCAACGACCTATGTTATGCAAATGACACAACCATCTTTGCAGAAATTGTGGAGAACCTGAAGAATTTGCTATAGTCTTTGCTTCAGTCTTCAGTGTGGATTGAAGCTCAACATTAAGAAGACAAAGATTCTCACCACCAGGCCAATTGGCAGCACCACAGTGGATGGAGAAGAGATTGAGGTTGTTAACAGTTACAGCTCACTCGGCTCCACAATCAGCACTCTTGGCACCAGCAGTTAAGAAATCAAAAGACTAATTACTCTGGAAGAAGGATTGGCCATCCACTTGCGAAATATATCAGGCCTTCAAAATCCTATACGCAGAAGAGCACACTTAGAGTAGACTAACAGATATGGCAACCGAGGCTGAGCCCTCAAATTTGGAAACACAAAAGAGAAACAGTTGTAAGCAGAAACCAATTAACTGGATCATGGAAAATGAGAATTATGAATGTAGGAAAACTGGACACTGTTAAGAAAGAAATAGAGCGTATATATATTTGCAAAATGAGATGGATTGGCATTGGATGTTTTGAATCAGACGATTGATCATATGATCTACTTCCTATACCAGAGATGAAAAGGTGAGAAAAAAACGGGCTTGCTTTTATAGTTAAGAAGACTGTGTCTAGATCTGTCTTGAAGTATAATATTGTGAGTTACAGGATAATATCCATATGCATACAAGGAAGACCTGTTAATATCACTATCATGCAAATTTATGCACCAACAACCAGAACAAAGAGGAGAAAATAGATGAGTTCTATCAACTGCTGCAATCAGAAATTGATCGAACATGTAACCAAGATGCATTAGTAATACTGGGTGACTGGAATGCAAAAATTGGGAACCAGGAAAAAGGATCAGTAGTTGGAAAATACTGACTTAAAGGAGCTCTGGTGGCCCAGTGGCAAGAAGCTGCGTTACAATCCCGAAAGCGTGCAGTTTGAATCCACCAGATGCCCCACTGCGGAAGGAGGGACGATCTCCTCCTGTGCCCGATGGATCTGATTGAGTGGTACACGACCACAAAACCGCCCAAACCAAGATACTACTATGAAAAAAAAAACAAAACTTGGTGACAGAAATGAGGCTGGAGAGAAAAATCATAGAATTCTGCACAATCCATGATTTATTCATTGCAAATACCTTTTATAATGCAAATATCTCTTATAAATGCAGGTTAAACACATGGATTTTACCTGATTATATGCACAGGAATTAGATCAATTATATCTGTGAAAGGAATAATTAGAGAAGTTCAATATCAGCAGTGAAAACTAGGTCAGGTGCTGAACTACTCATACACAAGTTAAAATTAAAGCTAATGAAGGTCAAATCCCATGGACAAGAATAAAAAAAAATTCATCATGAGTCTATACTCCTTGAATTTAAAAACTAACTCAGAAACAGGTTTGAGGGCTTGAACACTAATGATCAAAGACCAGATGAGCTTGGGAAAATACCAAGAATATCATCCATGAAGAATGCAAAAAGTCATTACAAAGAAGGAGGAAGTAGAAAAGATGAAAATGGATCAGAAGAGACTTTGAATATTGCACCAGGGCACCAAGACGCTAAAGCAAAGGGAAGAAATCAAGAAGTTAAGGAGCTAAATAGAAGATTTCAAAGGACAGCCTGAAATAAAAAAATCAAAAGGGCCAAACTCACTCAACTTTTCTTAAGCTAAAGGAACTAAAGAACAAATTCAAGCCACAAGTTGCAATGGCTAAGGGTGTTACGGCCAGAATATTGGATGAGTCAGGAAGCATTAAAAGAAGATGGAAGGAGTATACAGAATCACTGTACCAAAAATAATTGGCTGACTGAGAAGAATTTCATGAACTAGCGCATGAACAGGTGGTAATAGTGATGAAGGTGGAAGTTCGGGCTGCTCTGAAGAACTTGGGAAAAAAAAATAAAGCTGCAGGAATTGATGGAATACCAATTGACATATTTCAATAAACAGGTGCTGCCCTGGATGTACTCACCAGATTGTGCCAAGAAATCTGAAGGACAACTACCTGGCCAGTTAATTGGAAGAGATCCATATTTATTCTCATTCCAAAAAAAGGTGACCTGACAGAGTGTGGAAATTATCAAACAATATCACTAATATCACATGCTAGTAAAACACAGCTGGAGATTATCCAGAAATGACCAGAACAGTATATTGACAGAGAACTACCAAAATACAAGCTGGTTTTATAAGAGATTGTGGTACTAGAGACATTACTGCCAATGTCAGATGGATCTTGGCAGAAAGCAAAGAGTGCCGGAGGGATGTCTATCTCTGTTTCATTGACTGTGCAAAGGCGTTTGACTCTGGATCACAATAAATTTTGACTTATCTTGAGGAAAATGGGGATCCCAGAACACTTGAGTGTGCTTATATGAAACCTGTACTTGGACCAGGTAACAGTCCTCAGAACAGAGCAAGGAAACACTGCATGGTTCAAAATCAGGTAAGGAGTGCATCAGGGATGCATCCTGTCCCCATACCTTCTCATCTATATGCTGAACAAATCATTCAGGAAGCTGGACTTTTATGAGGAAGAAAGTGGCATCAAGATTGGAGGAAGATTCATCAGCAACTTATGTTATGCAAATGATACAACCTTGCTTGCTGAGAGCATCTGAAGCCCTTGCTGCAGAAGGTTGACTGTGGTCTTCAATATGGATTGAAGCTCAACACCAAGATGACAAAGATTCTCACCACTGGGCCAATTGACAGCACCATGATAGATAGAGAAGAGATTGAGGTTTCAAACAATCACAGCTTGCTTGGCTCCATGATCAACATTCTTGGCACCAGCAGTAAGGAAACCAAAAGACGTACTGCATTGGGAAAGTCTGCTGTCAGGGACCTTTGCAAAGTACTTCAAAGCGACGATGTCCATCTAGAGACTAAGGTGTGCACCTAATCCAGGCCATGGTCTTCACAATTACTTGCTATGCATCAGACAGCTGGACATTGACAAAGGACGACAGAAGAAGAATTGATGCCTTTGAGTTGTGCTGGAGAAGAGTCTTGAACATACCACTAACCGCCAAGGAAACAAATAGGTCTGTCTTGGAGAGGGTGAAATCAGAAATCTCCTTGGAGGCTAGGATTTCAGAGCTTCATCTCACGTAGCTTATAGCCAGGAGGGACTGGTCCTTGGAGAAGGACATCATGCTTGAAAGAGTGGAGGGACAGCGTAGGAGAGGAAGACCCTGGATGAGATGGATTGATACAGTAACTGGGGCAATGGGGTAGGTGTGTCAGAATCAGTGAGACTGGCTCAGGACAGGGCAAGTTTCAGAGCTGCTGTACATAAGGCAGCTATGGGTCACAGGTGACTTGATGGCACATAACTATAATAACAACAATTACTCTGGGGAAGGCTGCTGTCAGGGACCTCTCAAAAGTGCTGAAGAGCAAAGATGCCAATCTAGAGACTAAGATGCATCTAATCTAGGCCATGGTCTTTGCAATTACTTGCTGTACATCAGAGACCTGGATAATGACTAAAGATGACAGAAGAACAACTGACATCTTTGAATTGTGGTGCTGAAGAAGAGTATTGAACATACTATGGATTGCCAAGAGAGAACAAACAAGTGTACCCTGGAGAGGGTGAAACCAGGCTGCTCCTTGGAGGCAAGGATTTTGAAGCTCTGTCTGACATACTGTCTGCCACGTGGCCAGGAGGGAGCAGTCCCTGGAGAAGGATATCATGCTTGGAAGCATGGAGGGACAGTGCAGGAGAAGAAGACCCCAGATGAGATATATTGACATAGTAACTGAGATAATAGGGGTAGGTGTTTTCAGAGGCAGTGAGACTGGCTCAGAATAGAGCAGAGTTCAAAGCAAATGACTCAATGGCACATAACAACAATGACAACAAAAAAGCCCTTAATTATTCTTGCATAAGTTATAACACCATTACTTTGTTCAAGCTGTGCCAACTTTACCCTTATTTTCATTAACTATTCCATGTCACTAATCAACGTCTGTCTATTGTTTAGAAAACGATTCTCTCTTTTTCTTCCTCCCATCCCAGGTAACTGCCTAACAAAATTGTTTTCTATATATCTACCTTGTCTTGTCTTTTTAGACTCCTGAAATCATACAGTATTTATCCTTTTGTGATTGATTATTTCACTAGGCATAATGTTCTCCAGATTCAAGTATGCTGTATCTTGAGAACTCATCATTATTCCTTATTACTGCATAGTATTTCATTGAGTGCATATGCATTTCATTAGTTATCTGTTGCTGGGCATTTGGATTGTTTCTACCCATTTTGCTCTTGTGAACAGTGTCGTGGTGAACAGATATAGACACATGTCTATTCGTGTCGCTGCTCTTCGAGTTGTAGACTACATGCCTTGGAGTGGAGTTGCTGCATCACAGAGTAGTTTATTTCTAGGTTTTTCTGGAGTAGCTATTTCTGTGGGAGCAAACATCTGGCTGTGTTATGATTCAAAAGGAACAAGAGAAAAGATGGGATTTTCAGCTCAGACCCCATGTCACTTCCTCCTCCAAGTCATTGACCTTGAGTTTATCTCTTCAGACAAACAAAGCTTAATAAAGCACGCCCCACCCCTACTCTTGACACTGCTCTGTTCACTGCAATCTTTCCCCCACATGCTGACAATCTTCTCATTATTTGAGAAAAAATAACGAGTTGCAAATATGCCATACCTAAGCATTACACTTCGTTTCTTTAAAACAATCCAGCTCCTAAGTGGACTGCTCTTTTGCTTGACCCATGGAATTCCCTTCTGTTTGCCACTGACTGCAATTTTTCTCTTTCATTTGTCAAATGTTCGCTCAGAGCTCACTTCATACCACCCAGTGTCTTGGGCAATTTGGATAGAATGTCAAATAAGAAGATTCCTGTTCTTACAGCTTTTATGCTGTGATGGGAGGTCAATATGAATAAACCAAGAAGAAAAATATCATATAGTGATGAAAAAAAATACGTTTAAGAAAATAAAAAGATGACAGGTAAGACTGGTTAAAGATTAGAGCCACTGTGTGAGTAAGGAAGATCTTCATGATAAAGTGAAATTGGATGACTTAAACCTCACAGGATAAACATGTCATTTACCTTGACCCTTTGCTCTCTGAGCTTGAACTTTCTGATCTTCGTTCTAATGTAGACTGTACAACCTGCATTTCAGAGATAAATTCATTATTTAGAGTAGAGATTTGCAAACTGCTCCTGGAATGGGCCATATAGTAAATATATTCAGCTTGGCAGTAAAT
Source organism: Elephantulus edwardii (assembly GCF_000299155.1). Lineage (NCBI taxonomy): Eukaryota > Metazoa > Chordata > Mammalia > Macroscelidea > Macroscelididae > Elephantulus > Elephantulus edwardii. The sequence continues at coordinate 1,523,244 of NW_006400034.1, forward strand.
ATTTTCATATGATCTCTGTTTCAAATACTCAGCCCTGCTATATTTAGATGGAGCTGTTATAGATGATGAGTAACTGAACGGAGGCTGTACTGCAGTATGCCTTCATCAGAAACAGGTGGTGGGTCAGATATGGCCCATAGGCTGCAGGTTGATGGAATCATCCCATCTTCCACTCTGTACACATCAGAGCAGTGACAGAGCCCCTTCTTCTCCAGAAGAGAGTCCTTCTTTTGAATCAGAGTGACTCTGCTTTTATTTTTCTTCATTAAAAAATATAACTCAGAAAATTTTTACAATATAAGAAGAAGGGAGCGAAACTTTCTCTCTACCTTCAAATACACTATAAAATGACCACTGTTAATAATTTGATGCATATCTTTTAAGATTTTTTTGAAAGGTGACCCAACAGAGTGTGGAAATTATCGAACAATATCATTAATATCACATGTAAGCAAGATTCTGCTGAAAATCATCCAAAAACGCTAGGAGCAATATGTCAACAGAGAACTGCCAGATGTGCAGGCTGGATTTAGAAGATGTCATGGTAGGAGGGATAGTATAGATAATGTTAGATGGATCTTGGCAGAAAGCAGAGAATACCGGAAGAATGTCTATCTGTGCTTCATTGACTATGCAAAGGCTTTTGACTGTGTGGATCACAACAAGCTGTGGCTGACTCTGAGAAGAATGG
>NW_006400034.1:1524723-1559113 GCF_000299155.1 Elephantulus edwardii
TGACATACTTTGGGCATGTTTCAAGGAGGGATTGGTCCTTGGAGAGGGACATTATGTTTGGCAGAGTGGAGGGGCGGTGCAGGAGAGGAATACCTTCGATGAGATGGATTGATTCTGTGAGTGGAGTGGTGGGGATGAGTGTGTTTGAGATGGCTAGGTTGGCACAGGACAGAACGGCATTTAGGGCTCTTATACATAGGGTCGCTATGAGTTGAGTGACTTGATGGCACATAACAACAACAAACATATAATAAATATATAGCATAACAACAATAAACATATAATACAAATAAATATGGTAAGAAGCTGCACTGCAATCCTGAAGGCATACAGCTCGAATCCACCAATTGTTCCTCAGAAGAAAGATGGGCATTCTCCTCTCATGTGATTTACTGCCTCTGAAAACCCACTGGAGGGTCAGTTCTGACTCACCAGTCACCATAGCAACACATTAAAAAGGAAGCTCTGATGGTTTAGTGGGAAGGAGCTGCACTGCCAACCCAAAACCTTGAGGCTCAAATCCACCAGCCGCTCCAATATAGAAAGACACAAAGTTTCCTCCTGTGCAGTTTTCTGCCTCTGAAAACCCACTGGAGGGTCAGCTAAGAGTTAGTTCTGACTCAACAGTATGTAACAACAACACACACTCAACTGTTGTTGCTAGGTGTCTTCGAGTGGAGTATGACTCATAACAACCCTATGAACAAAAAGTCTGAACCCTGTCCTCTCCTGTGCCATCATCATCCCCTATGACACACGTAAACCCATTGCTGCAGTCACTGTGTCAGTCCACCTTGTTCAGGGTCTTCCTTTCTTTTGCTTTCCAAGAATGGTGTCTCTTTCCAAGGACTGTTCTCTCCTAGCAATATTCTCAGAGTGTAAGAGAGAAAGCTTTGCCATCTTTGCCTTCAGCGAGCACTGTGGCTGCCCTTTCCCCAAGACCTGTTTGTCTGTTCTTTCAGTATTCTACAGGATATGGAATACTCTTATTCAACACCACAGCTGGAAGGCATCATTTTTTCTTCTGTCGTCCTTATTCATTGTTCAGGTCTCATCTGCATGTCAAATGATTGAAAAGACCATGGCCCGAATCAAGTACACCTTTGTCTTCAATTTGACGTCCTTCCTCTTCAGTAACATTACTGAGAGGTCCCTGACAGCAGACTTTCCCAATGCAATACATCTCCTGATCGCTTGACTGCTGATAACAAAAATGCTGATTGTGGATCCAAGTTAGAGGAGATCATTGACAGACAACATCAAGATTTTGCCTTATGACTCAGGGGTGAATATCTTTGCTTTCTTAATGAGATGTAATCTGTATTGAAGGATGAAGTCCTTGATCTTCTGTAGCAAGGGTTTGTTTGAAGTCCTCCGCACTTCCACTAAGCAATATTGTGCCATCTGCATAATGCAGGTTGTTGATGAGTCTTCCTCCAGCCCTGATGCCTCATTCTATTCTTCACAGAGTCCAGCTCCTTGAATGATTTGCTCAGCATACAGATTGAATAGATATGGTGAAAGGATACACCCCTGATGCACACTTATTCTGCCTTTAAATCACACAGTGTTCCCTTGCTCCATTCAGACATCAGCTTCTTGGTCTAGGTATATGTTTCACATGAGCACAGTTAAGTGTTCTAGGATTCCCATTCTTCTCAGTGTTAGCTGTTGTTTGTTATGTTGTTGTTGTTGTTGTTTAATGCCGTCGAGGCATAGACAACTCATAGCGACCCTATGAACGAACAGCCTGAGCACTGTTCGTACATAGAGTTTCCGGAGGCAAGCCATTTTGGAAGTGGATGCCGCTCCTGCTTCCAGGCTCGATTTAGTCGGGAAGCTCCAGCCAACACTGTCCACCATGGGTGCCCATTACCATGACTGGCACATCACTGTCACAGGCTTCACCATAACGTAACCACGAGTTACCTCTGTACAGCAACGCACAGACCAGTGCTATACCACCTTCGGCTTGGTTTGTTATAGAGAAGTTAAAATCCCCCCCCCATCCTCTTTCCTTTTTCTCTCCCTCTCCCATTCTTCCTTCCCTCCATCCCTCTTTCTCTTTCCCGTTCCTCTTTCCTCCCTCCCTCCCTCCCTCCCCTTCCCTTTTTGTCCAACTTTATTGTCTCAGTATTTGTAGAATACTGTTTCATCCACATTACGTCATGATACGCCTCTTTGGGTTTTAGAGACACACATTCAACATTTGGTCTTTGCCAACTGCCATGACGTGCGTGTCGGATTATTTCTGGTGGATGGTGTTAGAGGCAGGTGGTGGTGGGCAGGGGACACTGCGTGTCTCCACCCACCCGGCTTCGCTGCTGGGTGGAGTGTGGGGATTGAGAGCAAGTCTCACACCAAGAGCCACTAGTTGTGCAGCCCTTTATTGGCTGATGGGCAGAAACAGTGACAAGCCCATTGAGAGCTTGAAAGGGACCACTCTGTTGTCAGGCAGAGGCCAGTGCTGGACTGAAAGGCTTGCGCCGAACCGAAGCACGCACATTTTCAGAGGTGGGCAGAAGCAGAGAAATGCCCCCTGAGGACTGCAGAGTTACCGCCAATCCTGTGGATAGAAGCGGGGTGTGTGTGTGTGTGTGTGTGTGTGTGTGTGTGTGTGTTTAATACTATTAGTGCTTTATTCTTATCTGAGTCTTAGGTATAATCACAGATCCTCTCCACTTCCAACCTTGGAAAAAATAACATGACAAAGCACCAGCATATAGTCTTCACTTAGGTTACCATCTACTAACATTTTTCTCACATTTACTTTGCCTGTTTCTTTCTTAAATGTAACACTGATATAGCATCTAATAGTCTGATTTCTTCAATCACTTTAATATCTTTGGAGTCCGTTTTAAGTCTAGGATCCAATTAGAGAGTTCTGATGGCCTAGTCGTAATGAGTCGTGCCGCCACCCCAAAGGTAAGTGGTTGGGATCTGTGAGCTGCTCCCCAGAAGAAAAAATGGTCAATCTTCTCCTGTGTAATTTGCAGCCTGGGAAATCCACTGAAGGGTGCGCTGGGTTAGTTGTGACACAACAGTGAGGAATTTTGAAAAAATTACACTAGAAAATATTTTTCTTTCCTTTCAGGACATAGACCATTTGCGATAGTGCAGACCAGGTCTTTTTGCAGTATAGCCTAGAATTTCGATTTTTCATTTCCATTGAATACTTGGATTTAGTGAAATATTTTTTTAGCATGAATACTACACAGAGTTTCTTCTCATCCAAGTAGCATTAGTTTTTCTGCTTTTTGGCAATGTGAATTTCATTATTTTGTGCCTACCAGATTTCTTCACCTTTAAGGGATCAATTTCTGCGTGGGATTGAAAAGCAGGGTGTTCAATGAAGGATAGTGTGAAACACAACGTATAGAAAGTTTATAAGCAAATCAATATAAAATAAAAACTGAAAACAAAAAATGAGTGTGTGAATGATAGTCCGAGCCTGAGTCTTAGTGTTTTGATCCCTGTCACTTCTGTCCTGTCCCGTCCATTGATTGTCCCGAGTCAACCGTTACATTGATGATTCTAAAATAGATCACAAATCTTACACTCAAATTTCTCCGGATGAAACGATGTCTAATATCGCTTATGCCAGCTGGATCGATGGGTGGTACAATGGTTTGTGCTTGACTACAAGTCTGAAGCTCAGTGCCTCCAACCTGCTCAGTGTTGTCACGGAAGAAAGGCCTGGCAATCTGCTTCTGTGAAGGTGAGCTTAAGAAACTGAATACGATAAACTTCAGAACTGCTCAGGCAGACGGACTAGAAGCCAAGGCCTGAAAATCAGTGGTCTGTGGTAGGGAAAGTGTCACAGAAATTAAATGATATAATATTTTGTGGAAACCAGAAACCTGCCATTTTCAGATCCCTAACAATAAACCCATATAAGAAGGTTTACATAATTTTTGCATAAATCTTAGTCCTACTTGTGTACTATTTTCTAATTAAAGAATTTGTTGTTGTTGTTGTTGTTGTTAAGTGCCGTCGAATCATAGAGGACTCATGGCGACTCTATGAACCAAAGACCTGGACACCTGTATAACTTTCGTCCTTTCTCCAGGTTCATAGGGTTTCCAGAGACAAGCTATTAGGGAAGTGAATGCCACCCCTGCTTCCAGGCTTCTTTTAATCGGGGAGCTCCACCAAACACTGTCCACCATGGGTGACCATTCTCACATTTGACTCATCAGTGTTAACAGTGTTCAGCTTCACAGCAACCACAAGTTATCTCTGCACAACAAGTAGACACACCAGGGCTATACAACCTAGAACAATGTTTCACCAAAAGCAATTAAAGGCTGGCTTTCATACACCCATGGTTGTTATGTCCTATAGAGTTAGAATTGAATCATAGCTGACCTTCCAGCAGGTTTTCAGAGGCAGTAAATCTCATGGGAGATTGACTATCTTTCTCCTAATAAGAAGTTGATGGATTTGAACTGGATACCTTTGGTTGGGTTGGCTGTGCAGGGTCTTAACACGTAGCCACCAGAGTTATTCATCCCAAAGCCTCACCCACTCCTTGACTATTATTGAGTCAGTTCCAACTCATCGAGACTGCACGTTGAGTTCCCAAGGCTGTAAATAAAAATGGGAGGAAAACGGATCACCTTTCTACCGTGGAGCTGTATAGCCTGTGGGTTATCAGTGCAAAATCATCATCAGAACTAACTTCATCTCAAAGTTGTTGTTGTTGTTGTGTACTGTTGAGTTGGAACCAACCCATAGCTGATCCTCCAGCAGGTTTGCAGAGGTTGTTAGTTGCTGGGGAGGAGATTGCCTCTCCTTCTTGCCCAGAGCAGCTGCAAGATTCTAACCACGTGCATTTGGGATTGCAGCACAGGCTCTTACCACTAGGTGACAAAGGTCCCTAGTTAAATGACTGTGAATAAAATACATATTTCCCCCCATATACGAGGTGACCAGCAAACCAGCAAGTTTCATTCGTGTTGAACAAAGAGAAAGTCTCCAGGAGACGGAGGCTATAAGCCAGCTGACTCTGTCTCTAAGCTCTAAGCTGATGATATTGTATTGAGGGATTTGTGGTACGATTATTTGCCGGTATTTTGAAACAAAGTCATGTCTTTTTCAGTTATTGTTATGTGCTGTTGAGTCACTTGCAATTCATAGCAACAGCCCTATACCCTGCTCTAGTCTGTGCCAACCTTATTGTCTCTGACACACCTACCCCCAATTACCCCAGTCATTGAATAAATTAATGTTATTGAAGGTCTTCCTCTCTTGTACTGTCCCTCTCCAAGGACTGGTCCCCACTTGCAACATGCCCAAAGTATGTCAAACGAAGCCTCAGAATCCTTGCCTTCAAGGAGCAGCCTGGTTTCATCCTCTCTAGGATTAACCTGTTTGTTCTTCTGACTTGCCATGGTATATTCAATGCTCTTTTCCAGCACCACAGCTCAAAGGCATCAATTAGGTGGCTTTTAAAAAACAAAATAACCCCTGACCTAAAACTGTACTCTGTTGATCTTGGATTTGGAAAGAGCAAGACTGGAAAATTGATGAGGAAGATTTATAGGCAATGCATATTGAATGAACTGTTTAGGTGGGCAATGAATGTTGTTGTTAGATGTCACTGAATCAGTGCCAACTCATAGTGGCCCCATGCCCAACAGGGGAAAATGCTGAGTATAATGAAAAAGACCTTTTGGCAATAGATTCCGATATATCACACTTGCCAAACCTCAGAGAAAAGGAATGTTGTTCTTAGGATATAGGCATCCAGATTAGGGGAACAGCTGTTAGGAATGGGAGCAGCTTTAAAAAAAAATCCAACATGGATTCCAGACTCTTGTCAAGACGTTAAAATGAATTTAAGCTTCCACTTTTAGACTGCTGTATTTATACACACTCCAAGTACTTCTGATTTTAGCCTCTCCTACTGTCTCAAGAGAGATTGATTTAAGCCATATCCTGCACTAATCTTGTCTCGTTAACATAGCAAAGACAACCTGTTCTCAAAAAGTACTATAATCATAGGCATGGAGGTTAGAATATACAACACATATTTTTGGAGGACACAGTTTGATCTGTAACAGTCGCTTGGTTATAATTGACTCTGTGACCATGGTTTTACATAGGAAGTTCTGGTGGTCTAGGAGTAGGGAGTTGGGCTGCTCAACCAAAGGTAGGAGGTTCGAATTCACCAGCTACTCGGTGAGAAAAAGCAAGACAGGCTCCTCCTGTGTGATTTATAGCCTCTGAAAACTCACTGGAGTGTCAACTATGAGTTGATTCTGACTCTACAACACAAAGCAAGAACAATAACATTATCTAAATATTTGCTGTGGGTCTGCCAACATTTAAGAGCCTGTGGTAGCCTAGTGGTAGGGAGCTGTGTTGTCAATCCAAAGGCATGCTGTTCAAATCCATCAGTGGCTCTGTGGGCAGCCTCCTCCGATGTGATTCACAGGCTCTGAAAACCCACTGGATGGCGGGCTGTGGTACTCGATGGTACTCAACAACAGCCAATGAGGTGAGGGGAAGGAAGAGAACAAGGAAGAAGGGATAGCCTCTAAATGAAGAAAATAAAACCCTAAGATTTTCATAGCCAACATCTACTTGTGTTACATTGGCCAAAAATGATGTATACCCTTAAAGGAAGCTGAGATATATAGTCTTCAGATGGAAACACTACTGTGAAAATAACTTATATCCTATAAGGAAGAGAGAGGGTTAGATATTGAGTCAATAGATTGTTTACTGGGCCTTGGACACCTGCTTGTGGATTTGTCTCTGCTGGAGCTTGAATCTGGAGGGTGTGAGGAATTGCAAGCTAGCAAGTGGTGAGGGCCTCAGATGAAGGAACCAGAGTAACTGCTTCTCAGAAAACGAATCAGAATCAGCATCAGCTTAAAGGTGGTTCTGGGGCTGCCCTCTGTTGTCGTTCAGATGTCTTAGTGGTACCAGGTCAATGGACCCAGTGGGCCAATACAGTTCCTAAAGGCCAAGAATGGACTTGGACATTCAGAAGTTGGTTTGAGCTGAACTTAGGCCAATTTTTTTAAAAAAATATTGTTTTATTTTATTATTTTTTGTGTGTGTACCATCAAATCAAATCTGACTTGGTACAGGAGGAGATTGTCGCTCCTTCTCCAGCAGAGAATCTGGTGGATTCAAACCACATGCCTCTAGGGATTGCAGTGCAGCTTCTTGCCACTAGGCCACCAGAGCTCTCTTACGATAGGCCAATCTTAAAGTGACAAGACTGTTTGAACTAGCCAGTCCACCGCCTTGTGAACTGTGACTTCTGCCCTTACATGTCCTATTTTTGCCTTCAGTCAGGGACACTGTCTTCACAGGGCTTTTGTGCCTCATATATGTCCCGGACTGCCCATGAGCTTTTGGGCCTGGCACAAGATCAAAGGATGGTCTTTTTTTTTTTTTTTAGGATGGTCTTCTTTATTTAAAAATGATGAAGAATTTCAATGTGGTGGCAACAAGGCTCTAAACCAAGAGTGGAGCTCTCCTGAGCGTGGCGCTCTGTGTGACTGAACAGGGGGCATGTCTCTGTGTGTATGTCTAAGGCAGCTCTGTGTATATTTATTTACATATGTAGAAACTTTCACGTCTTTGGACTATTGCCTTTGAGTTAGCTTGACACTTAATCGAAAGTCCTCATCCCAGAGGCCTAATCTCTCAGTGCTGGGTCAGATTTCCCCTGCTTTACCCTGTAGTAAACTCAGATGAGCCCTCCCAGTGATTCAAAGGGGTTATTTTTGTTTTATCAACAGTAATTAGGAGTTACTGCCACAGGGGAGTTATTCTGATTAAAGATGGGGGACCGAGCGTATGATTTCATGTGCATTCCCTTCAACAATTTCACTGAAATGCCAAGAAAAGAAATTTAATGATCTTCTTGGTTTTAACCCCAGCTGTCAACTTGCTAACTTTAGACACATCGTCAGGAAACTTCACTCGCTGGAAAAGGACATCGTGTTTAGTAAAGCAGGCGGTCAGCAGAAAGGAGAGACACTCACAGTAAAATGAAATGGCACAATGGCCTAACCAATGGGCTCAAACACGCCAGTAATTGTAATGATGGAAGGAGTGTGGAACACTCTAGCTATACAAGACGTTGTTGTTGTATTGACTATGGGTTTTCAGAGGCAGTTCATCTCCAGAGAGGAGATTGCCCATCCTTCTCTTGTGGAGAAACTGGTGGATTTGAACCGCATACCTTTGGAATTGCAGTGCAGCTTCTTGCCAAGGGGGAATAAAATACATGAGGACAAAAGAGGAATGATGGTGACAGTCCTGGGCCTTTACAGAGAGCCAGGGACACACTCACAAAGCACACGCTGGTTTTCACTGAAGAGCTCCTGGAAGATGCAGGGCCTGGAGACTTGGGGTGTCCTGAGACAGGGGTTGCTGTTGTTATTTGCTGTCCTGTTGGCACTGTCTCATGATGGCCTCATGTATAACGGAACACAGTGTTCCCCAGTCCTTCCATTGATGGTTGGCATGTCTGAGTCCATTGTTTGGGCCGTTGTGCCGTTTAACTTTATTGTGAGTGTCTCTTATTTTTGCTGACTGCCTACTTTACTAACCATGATGTCCTTTCTCAGTGATTGATCTTTCCTGACGATGGGTCTAAAATAAGCAAGTTGATAGCTGGAGTTAAGACCAAGAAGACCATTACAAGTCCAAAAAGAGTAGTTGTACTTAAAATTGCTTATCTCTCGCAAAGTCCCGGAGGTGAATTTTCCCTTGGGAGAAGTTGAACCACAGAATTTTTGATTTGAGGAGGAGGAGCTCTGATGTCATAGCCCATAGTATGTATTGTGTTACTAACCAAAGGGCTGTGGATATGTGGTTCGAATCCACCAGCAGATTTTCTGGAGAAAGATGGGTGGTATCCTCCAGTTAAGAGTGATAGCTCAGAAGGGTCACTATGATTTGGAACTGACTCAACAACAGTGAGCTTGAGGGTTTTTTGAGACAAAATTGATGGCAGGGGTAAGGTGCCCGATTGAAAATGAGGATCACTGAAAACCTAAAAATGGGTTCTGGAGCTGGCTTATCTCTGTTTCCTGAAATACTGGCAGCTGGGCTCATAGCTGCCAGGCAGGAGAATGGGCATGGAGCATAGGGCACTTCTGAGAAGAGTGATCTCTGAGAGTGAGATCTGATGTCCTCCAATCCTAAAGGCCAGCGTCCTTCCTAATCTTTCTTTCATTCAAAGACATGGGGTAGGGGGGAGCTCTGGTGGCCTAGTGGCAAGAAGCTGCACTGCAATCCCAGAGGTATGTGGTTCAAATCCACAAGATGCTCTGCTGGAGAAGTGGGGGGCAATCTCCTCTTGTACCAGTCAGATCCAATTTGACGGTACACACATACAAAAATAATAAAATAAAATAAAAAAAAAAGAAAGACATGGGTTAACATGTTCTGTCTAGAATTTAGCTGTGGATCAGATTTTTGGTGCATCCCTCTTATGTACGGATGGGCAGCTAAGGCCTCTGGGAGAGAACTACAAGAGTAAAAGGCAAGATCACAGTCAACAAACACAGAAGAAGAACTTGGAGGAAACAGTACAGTGAACAGATGCTAATTTCAAAACACCATAATTAAGACCATATGAGCGATGAGGAAGGACGTGTGAAGCAGCCACTCCTTGTCACGTTCTATTTCCATTCCTTGTTTGCGTTGTGTTTCCTTTTAGCAAAGAAGAGTTGGAGCACTTACTGATGAGGATCAAAGACTATAATCTTCAGTGTGAATTATGCTTCAGCTTAAAGAAAATAAACCTTTCACAACTAGACCAATGAGGAACATCCTGATAAATGGAAAAAAGGAAAACGTGCGCATTGTGCTTGGATTCACCATCAACACTCCCAGGAGCAGCAAGAGAAGAAAACGAAATCAAAGGACTTAGTAGATTGGGGAATTCTTCTGCCAGATACTTCTTTAAAAGGTTCAAAAGCAAAGATGCCGCTTTGAGGACTCAAGTGTGGCTCCTTCAAGCTGTGGTATTTTTTCACTCACATCATATGGGTGTGAAAGCCGGACAGTAAATAAGGAAGACCAAAGAATTGGTGTGTTGGCGAAGAATAGGAAATATGTCATGACTGCCAGAAAAACAAACAAGTCTGTCTTGGAAGAAGGAAAGCTTGAATGCTTCCTGCAAAGGAAGCTTGTCAGGCTTTGGCTCACGGACTTTGAGCATGTTATCAGGAAGAATCAGTTCCTGGAGAAGGACATGCGTGATGTCTGGTAAAGTAGGGGGTAGCACGTCAGTAAAACTCAGGAAGACTTTGATTGAGATGTATTTGAACAGTGACTGCTATGATGCACTCAGTCTTAGTAATGAACTTGAGGAGGTCCCAGGGTTTCATTCCACTGAGTGCTTACTCAACAACACCTAACAGCAACATCACATTCTGACTTTAATAAGTCTATCAAATAGTTTTTTGCTTACTTTCTGTCATGTCCAGATGAGGGCAAGGTCCAGGAGGCTTTGCAGGGACTCTGTCTTATTCACTGTTTGTATCATTAGTGCTTATGACGGGTCCATGGCTGGTCTTCAAATATAGTGCAACCAGGGTGCTGCTTGGAGGCAAGTGGAATGAAACTTCATCTCATATACATTGGGCATGTTGTCAGGAGGGGTGAGTCCTTGGAGACGGACATCATGCTTGGGAAGGTGGAGGGTCCATGGAAGAGAGGAAGGTCATTAATAAGAAGGATTGAAACAGTGACTGTAACAATGGGCTCAAGTATATCAGAGATAGTGAGGGTGGCACAGAATAAGACACGGTTCCGATCCACTGTTTATGGGGTCACTCTGAGTCAGAGTTGACTCAATGGTGAACAGCATCAAACAACAGTAACAACCTTTCTCAGGAAACCACAGTAATGAGCAAAAAATCCTATATCCATAAACAAGAACAAAGTATAATACAAAGAGAGGCATTAAGGGGCAGAAAAGATCTTACAGTGTTAATAACTCTGTTTTTTATTGTATCTCTGTTAATAATTGCCCAATGGTAAAATAACCTAAATGTCCATCAACAGATGATTGGATAAACAAAATGTGATATATATATAAAGGAATGTGCGCCATCATCAGCGCAAGTGGCATCTGCTTCCTAAACAGCATGCCTCTGGAAACTCTATGAACTCTGATAAAGGTCGAGAGTTCTAGAAAGGCTTCAGGCCTTTTGTTCATAGGGTTGCTATGACTTGATGAAAATCAACAAGAACAACAATGCCGTGATAAAGAGAAAGGAAATCCTGATACATAACACAGCCTAGTTTAATATTGAAAACATCATGCAGGCAAAGAAAATAAGACACAAAAGGATCAAGACCGTAGGACCCCACGTATGTGAAGTATCTACTGCTGTTCATTGTTGGTTGTTGTTGTTGTTATGTGCCGTCAAGTCGCCTGCGACTCATGTTCACTAGTGGACGGAAATGGAGAGGATCATTGAGCTTCTTTTAAGGGCGATGAAAAAATATGAAAACAGATATTAATGATAGCTATAGAATATGATAAAGATAATATTACTGAATTGTATATGTAAAATATTAAAATGGCAATGCCTCATCACAATAAAAAAATTTAAAATGAAGATTAAAAACTTTCAAGAGGAGATGTGCAGAGTAAAATTGAGACAATGTCTTCAAAATATAGAACAAAATGAAGGCTGATAAGAAAGGATATGAGAAAATCAGTCAAGAAGTTAACATGTGACTAGTATCATTTCTAGTGGTTAAGAAGCTGAGCTCCAGTCCCAAAGGCACCTGGTTCAAATTCACCAGCTGCTCCATGGGAGAAGGATGGGCAATCTCCTCCTGTGTGATTTACTGACTCTGAAAACCCACTGGAGGGTCAGCTATAATTTGGTTCTGACTCAGTGACACAGAACAACAACGGCAGTAGGAATTCTAGAAAAATAGAACAGAAAGTGGGACAGGTAAAAAAAGATCATGCCAAAAAGGAAAAATTTCCAGAACCAAAGGACATGAGTTTTTAGAATTTCAGCAGTTCACTGACTTCCTGGGAAAAGAAATGAAAAAGTACCTGTCTCAAGGCATGTAACTGTGAGAATTGAGGTTATAAGGGTTACAAAAAGATTCTATAAAGCTGACAGAGAATAGAAAGGCAACAAGAGATTAAGCATCAGAATGGCACTTCTAAACAGCAGCACTGGCAACCAGAAGACAAGCTGGAGCGCATCTTTAAAAGATTGAGAGAAGGCAGTCGCCAGCCTTCAATTCTACCCTTTAACAAATGATCAAATAGAGTGGTGATAGAAGTTTTTCAGATGTATTCTCACTCGTTGCTTTCAAGGAGAAGCCGACTCATAGCCGGCCTTCTACCAGGTTTTCTGAGTCTGTAAATCTCAAGGGAGGAGATTCCTCACCATTCTCTCTCTGGGTCCCTGGTGGATTCAAATCACAGGAGAGGTGCAGCCGTTGAATTAGCCGTGCGACTCCCTATGGACAGTGCCACGAGAGCTTTACTGGAATGATTCGGTGATAAAAATATACCTTCCGTAGTCTGTTTCAGGAAGCTAAAGAGTAAGTGGCAATATCAGGGAATGCACCAAGAGAAAGGAAGAGCTTGAATAGAGTACACAGAAAATTCAGTGAGTAAAGAGGTCAAAGAAATTCTCACGCCGATGAGGACCCCAGAGAGGAGTGAGAACTTTCAGGGCTCGGGGGAGAAGATAGGGAATAATGAATGCATAACCCAGTATATCGCGGTGGTATGTTCAACTTCAGACTAAAGTAAGTCATAACAATCTTCCATTTCCTGTTTTTAGTGTTGATGGTTGGCTTATAAATTTAATGAATAGTCATGTTAACAAGTACCTCTTATAAGCATATAGATTAAAGTATCATTGACTCAGTTCTGTACATTGAGGTAGATTAACATAATAATCATGGCAGTAGAGTCCAACATTTCAGTCGTCCTGAAGATATATAGAATGTGAGGTTGGAACCAGGGGACAGTTTTGTTTTGTTTTAGATAAGATCACCATGAATGGTACTTGATTCAATAATAACTAAGAATAATGAAATGATTTAATAAATTTGTATAGATATGAGTTTTTGGTTCTGTTTCAGAATAGGTTAGGGGTAGTTTGAACATAAGTTAATTATAAATGCATAGAAAACTAAGCAGAAAAAAAGATCAAGGCATTTATTTATGCAGAAAAGCCAAAAAGCCATAAAAAAAGAATATGTGATAATTTATCAGCTGAATTAGCTGTGGATTTACATTTTTTAAATAAATTTTTTTTATTTTAATTCTCATTTTAACAAAAGTTTACAGAAAAGTTACATTTTCATTCATTCATTTTTGCACATTCTACCCCCTTCCCTCGTGCCCCCCTCCCCAAGTTGACTTTTTTCCTTTTCATTAGTTTATTAATAAAATTCTAATACAAATTCGCACAAATTTTTTCAATTTCACTCACCTCCCCACCCATCAAATTGTACAACCCAGTGATTGGATTACATTTTTTATGGTCAATTATGTAAAAAAACAATATAAATGTAACAAAAAAGAATCTTCCACAACCTTCTTCAGAGGATAACAAGGGTATGGGTGTGATATGTGGCTTAATAGGGCTAAAGCCTTGTCTACGCTATGAAGCCAGGAGTTAGAAAGAAATTATAAACAAGCAAAAAAATTAACCATCTGCATGTGACCTAGAAATATGACAGAAAAAAACAAATGAAGGAGTTGAAAGTCATTGCTTTGGGGCACTGGGAAGGGTGGGAGAGGGAAGCTTTTTCTTGTTATAAACCTTGGGGTTCTGTGGCTCTTTAAACTACATAATGGAAACCTTTGATAATGAAAAAAAAAAAAAGAAATAAAAGCAGTGTTTAAATGAGGTGATGGTCTTACACATCCTCCCATTAGCCACCAGTTGACCTCCTGGCATGATGTTAACAGTGCGAGCTTAGAGACAGCTGCATGATTGGGGCTTAGTCATACTCCACGTGGTGTCATCTTTGAAGCGGTCATAAGCCTATCACGTTCTCTCATTCATGACCTGATTTAGAAGGTCTGAGAACCAAGGAACAGCCAGGGACATAGTGTGTCTCTATACATTTCAGGATAAACATGTCAATATAGCGTACACTCATTAGATTATTCCTCCCAGTTGAACAACACTCCCCTCTCTTGACTCAACTTCTCTCTTTAGCCGTTGCCTTATTTTTTCTGCAACCTTTCATGATTTTCCAGTCCTTTCACCATTTACCAGTCCTTGATGCCATAGAGCCATAGAGTTGACACAACCTTCTGGTGGCCCCACATATGTCAGAGAATGGAGCTGCACAGCACAGGTGGGTGGGGTAAGGGACCTGGCTCAGGGAGTCTGAAGTTCAAGGGAAAGATTACACTGAAGATGTAAATGTGGAAATCATCAGCAGCTTCACCATCATCAGTGATGGCCAAGTCAGTTCCAAGTCATGAGTTTGTTAGACCAGAGCAGTGCTCCCAAGTTTTCTATGGTAAATCACCATCTCTTTCTTCCAAGGACACTGGGTGGGTTAGCAACTGAGCGTGTTAACCCCTTCCACCACTGAGACACTCCCCTTCTACACCTACTTTCTCTAACTAGTCATCCATACTCGTAGTCTTCTCTCCCCTCCACTCTCTTTTGGACCTGCTACAACAATCTTTTACCAGCTTGTGGCTCAAGTGTGTTGGACATTGTGAGGACGGCACAGGATAGGACAGGGTTCAGATCTGCTGTTCATAGGGTCACTACAAGTTGTACTCAACTCGAAGGCATCTAACAGCTTCCCTAAAAGGGAACTCTGGTGAAGTAAATGGGAAGGATCTTTTGTGAAAAACAATGTATTCAAACTTTAGAAAGAAATCAGAGTAATATAAAAAAAAAATTGAAAAGGGAACTCTGGTAGCTTAGAGGAATTGTGCTGCCAACCCAAAGGTACATGGTTTGAAGTCACCAGCTACTCTGTGGGAGAAACATGGGTAATCTCCTTCCTTGCAATTTACTGCCTCTGAAAACCTGCTAGAGGGTCAGCTATATAGCTCAATTCCAACTCCATGGTGCATAACAACAATGACAAACTTTCCTAAAACGGCTCATTGCAAGATCTCTAGTGGCCTTCATGATACGAACTTCGGTGGTGAATTCAGTTTTTATTTTACTTAAGGCATCCACAGCATTTGGTACAATTTGACAATATAAAAGTTCCCAAGAGGCCATTTTCATTTGGCAACCACACGGCACTCTCTTCCTTGGCTGCTTCTTCCCTGGCGAGTTCCTCATCTCCCAGGCTCTTAATATAGCACTGCCCAGCAGCAGTTCTTGGATTGCTCTTGACCATTCACATTCATTTCCTAGCCTCTCTCATGACTTTAAACAGGATTGGTATGCTGATCTGTTTGGTGCTAACCGAAAGTTGGGGATTCCAGTTCATCCAGAGACACCTAGAAAGACATCCCTGATGACCTGTTTGGGGTCATTGAGTCAACTGTGATTTGTTGCCACACTGTGAACAGTGGACCCGAACCCAGCCCTACACTGTGCCATCATTATCTCTGCCTCACTTGAGCACATTGCTACAGCCACTGTGTCAGTCCATCTCGTGGAGGTCTTCTGCTTCACTTATTTAAAGCATGAAGTCCTTTTCCAAGGACTGACCCCTCCTAAAAATGCGCACAAAATATGTGAGATGAAGTGTCACCATCCTTTCCTCCAAGGAGCACCCTGGCTGCACCCTATCCAAGATGTATTTATTAGTTCTCTTGGAAATCCATGGGATCGATAGTAATCCTTTCCAACACCACAACTCAACAGCATTGATTCTACTTCTGCCATCTTTATTCACTGTCCAACTTTCAGATTGCAAAGCAATTGAAATGACCATGACTTGGTGCACCTTAGTCTTTAAACTGACATCCTCGCACTTCAGCACTCTGGGGAGGTCTCTGACTGCAGACTTTGATACGACATGTCTTGATTTTCTCATTGCTGGTACCAAGGTTGTTGAATGTGGATCCACATAAGATGAAATAATTGACAATTTCTATCTTCATCTATCCTGATGTTGCCTATTGGTCCAGTGGTGAGGATTTTTGTTTTCTTGGTTTTGAGATGTAGTCCATTGTGAAGGCTGTAGCCCTTGGTTCTCTGCAGTAAGTGGTTCAACTTCTCACTTTTCAGCAATCAATGTTGTGCCATCTGCATGATGCAAGTTATTGATTGGACTTCTGATCCTGATGCCTCATTCTTCCTCATAAAGTCCAGCTTCTCAAATGTTGTGCTCAGTGTAGAGATTGAAAAGGTGTGGAGCAATGATACAACCCTGACAAACACCTTTCTTGATTTAAAACCATGCAGTATTCCCTTATTCTGTTCTGGCAACAGTTTCCTGGTTTTTCATAAGCATGAGTTAGTGTTCTGCGATTCCCATTTTTCTCAACCACAGTTTGTTGTGATCCATGCAGTCAAATGCCTTTGCATAGTTGATAAAACACAAATATACATCCTTCTGGTATTCTCTGCTTTCAGCCAAGATCTGACATTAGCAAAGATTTCTCTGGTGCCGTGGTGTCTTCTAAATCCAGACAGAATCTCTTGCAGTTCTCTATGTTTTACAGTTCAAAAATATATTTAGTAATCTTTAGTAGGATTTTACTTGCATGTGATATTAATGATGTTGTTTGACAATTTCCACATTCTGTTGTATCACCTTTTTGGGGGGCAGGGGGAGTAGGAACAAATATAAATCTCCTCCAGTCTGCTGACCAGGTAGCTAGCCATCTTTCAAATTTCTGGTACAGATTTGTGAGCACATCTAGGGTTGCATCTGTTTGTTGAAATATGTCAATTGGTTCCTGGGGCCTTATTTTTTTTGCCAATTCCTTCCATATAGCTTGGACTTCTTCCTTCATCACTGGTTCTTGATCATAAGCTACTTCCTGACATGGTTCTGTCAGTCAGTTCTTTCTGGTACACAGACTCCGGGTTCTTCCATCTTCTCAGTATTACTTACATCTTCTTTTGATGCTGATCATTCAGGACTTTTCCCACAGCATCCTTCAGCATTGCAACTTGAGGCTTCAATCTGTTTTTCTATTCTTTCAGCTTGAGGAATACCAAGTGAGTTCTTCCTTTTCTGTTTCCTAACTGTAGCTCTCGGCACTTATCATTGTAGTTCTTTGCTTTGTCTTCTCAAGCTGCCTTCTGAGATGTGTTCATCTACCTCGCTTTGGCAGCCTTTCCCTTTGTTTTGGCCTCTTGACATTCTACTGCAATTCTCAGAGTCTCCTGTGACATCCAGTTTGGTCTTTTCCTTCCCATCTGCCTTTATTTTTTAAAAAAATTATTTTATTAATTTTAATGAACATTTACAGAGATTTTGGATTTCCATTCATTCATTGTTGCATTTTTCTCCCTGACCACCCCTCCCCCCAGTTCACCCTTCTCTTTGAAAAGTAAAAGAAAAATTCCTTCGCTGGTATACAATCCCCCCACCCCAAGCACACTCCACTATGCAACCTTCATTCTGTACTCTTATAATAATCATAATATCCATTTTTTAAATAGTATTCAGTTTATTAAAAATATCTTATAATAATCATAATATCCATTTTTAAAAATAGTATTCAGTTTATTAAAAATATTTCGTATTGGCTTCCCATATTTCTCCCTTTTGTTTTTATCATAATTATGTTATCATCTAGATAAGCATCCTTTATACACAAACAAATTAAACATAATAAACTCAAAGAAATACTTTAAAAAATCTCCATATGATCAGAAGGATTCAGGTTGAATATTGCTTGAAAGTCGGTTTTAATTTTTTTTTCTATAATTGTATTTTATTAATTTTCATAAACATTTACAGAGATTTTGGGCTTCCACTCATTCATTGTTGCACTATTCTCTCTACCCTCCTCCCAGTTTGTTCTTGTCCAAATGCCACAGTGCTTGTCAAAGCCAGTTCTGATCAATCTTCTTTGTCAGTGTATCCTTTGCCATTCCCTATCACTCCTCCCTGAGAGAGACTTCACCCTGAGTCATAAGGAAAAGGGCACGGCGTATTCTCTTAGCTACTTCCTGCTGAAAAGGGACGCTGTGGGTTTCAGGGTGAAGATCTTCTCTCACTACTCTAAAGGGCCCCTTTGGCAGTAGGAAACACATAGACTATTATGGAGATTGATTTTGGAATTCAGATGCACTCTTATTGATTGTGCTTGGCCGTACATGTACATATCCTTCAAGATGTATCATGGGGGTGTTGCAACCTAGAAGACACAAATTTGACTAACAAGTTATAAGTACATGAGTCCAAAAATTATGGAAAAGTAAAAGAAAAGATTCTTTCATTGTTTTACAAACCCTCCCCCAGGTCCCCTCCACCATGCAGCCCTCGCTCTAGTCTCCTGTGATGACAGAAATACCCAGTTACATCTCTCTTTTCAACGGTTCTCTCCCTCCTCTGTTTCAGTGCAGTATACATTATTGAACCCATCTTACTCAGCCTCTCCCCAGCCCCAAGGACAGTCCCATTCTACAACAGTGGCATCATGTAATATTTGTCCTTTTGTGGAAAGTCGGTTTTAATTGTCCCATTGCCACAGTGCTTGTCAAAACCAGTTCTGATTAATCTCCTTTGTCAGTGTGTCCTTTGCCATTCCCTGTCACTCCTCCCTGAGAGAGACTTCACCCTGATTCATAAGGAAAAGGGGACGGCGTATTCTCTTAGCTACTTCCTGCAGAAAAGGGACGCTGTAGTGACCTTTTGCTTTCCTCATAGAGGATGTCCTTGAGGCCATCCCACAACTCATCGGGTCTATTTCTGGAAAATTAGTCACTGTCAACCCGGTGGCACACAGTTCTGCTATGACACATATGTGGTTGTTATGTGTCCTCAGATCAGAACCAATTCACAGCTGACCCTCCGGCAGGTTTTCAGAGGCTGTGAATCTCCTGGGAGGAGGCTGTCCATCATTTTTCTACGGAGCAGCTGGTGGGTCTTCACCACATGCCTTTGGGTTGGCAGTGCAATTCCTTACCCACTAGGCTGGTAGCGCTCCCACAGCACATGTGAGGTGGCTGTAAGTTGGAATTGACTTGGTAGCAGCTGGCAGGGGTGATAGATAAGCTGACTGCTATTCTAAGCTTTCATTTCTAGTGCAGATATCACCTCCAAACCTCAGACTCACTAAACCAGGTCCCTACCTGATCTGTCTACTTGGGTGCATTGATAGAGATTGTCTTACAGCCAAAGCCAAATTCCTGATCTTCTTCCAAACTTACTCTTCTCTCAGTCTTTCTCACGTGAGTCAAAATCTACACTTTCTTTCTGTTGGCACAGGCCAAACCTTGCTATCATTCCTACCAGACAGGATTTCCTGCTTTTGTACTTCCCCGAGGTCCCTAGAACCTGACCACTTTTCATCTCCTCCGCTGCTATGTCTCTGGTCCAAGCCCCAGTGAGTCCATCTGAATGACTGTCTTTGCCACTTGACTTGTCTGTCTCTCTTTGTCCTTTTCATCCCTCTTCCTTTTCCACCTCCAATTCAATAGCTAGAGAGATTCTTTTAAAACCTAAATCAGACCATGTCACTCTTTTGCTCAAAACTCTTCACGTGTGTATCTCCTCCTCAGGATGCCATTTCTCCTTCAATTTTAGTATAAATACGTACTTTGTTTATAAAACATGTGAAGTTATATGCTGAAGTTTATAAGGTATTATGATTTATCTTCTTAGTGGTGTATTCCCTAGATAATGGAAGATGTTCCTCTTTGCAAAACTTAATCCTTTTTGGCCTCAAAAATCTCTATTACTGGATCAGTATTGCCACATATGCTTGTTTCCCTTTGAAACATCTTTTCCCCTCTGCTCTTGTATTAGTAAGGAAGCTTTGGTTGCTCAGTGTCGTAACAGGCTGTGGTTTTATTTCTCATCTGTGCCAGGTATCCAGAGCAGGTTAGCTGGAGGGATTCAGGCTAGCAGATGCTTCTGGTTTCCATAGCAGGGAGAAGGGGAACTGGGAGGTCACACATGGTTTCTCACTGCCTTAGCCTGGAAGTGACACCCATCTCTGTCTCAAGCATTTTGCTTTCTAGGGTCAATCTTTTTCCCTGTGCCAGGAAGAGGTAAACAAATGGGATTTGTGGACCAGAAGGCACAGGCTTTGCGTCAGTAACTTTTTAGGTTGCATGTGTCTGAGGTTAAAAGAGAATATGTGCACCATCATGGAATTGTTGTGTTTGTATTTTGGTTGTGTTGTACAACTTTCTAGTTGTTGGGGAAAAAACCCCCACAAAAAACCAAACCTAAACACAACAACAAACCCAAACCAACTCATGGTTATCGAGTCAGAACCAGCTCATGGCCCACTCACCAGTGGATTTTCAGAGGCTGTAAGTCGCACGAAAGAAGACTGCCCATCTTCTTCTCTTGAAGTAACTTGTGGATTTGAACTATCTGCCTTTGGGTCGGCAACACAACTCCCTACCCCCGAGGCCACTAGAGCTCACTACATATGGTTATGCTGGATGTGTTATTTTCTAAGAATTCTTTTTTATATTATCTGCAATCATTTGTCTCCTTTGAGAGAGAGATAGAAAAAAAAAGTGTGTGTGATCTATTTTTGCAACGAGGCAACCTTACTTCAGAGCCGAACAACTCTTCTGGTCTTTTCATCTTTACAACAGCTTGGAGACTGGGGTGCATTTATTCCTGTTTATAGAGGTTGCGAAACTTAAACCAAAGAAGCTGTGCATTTTCTCTAAGGTCACATAGCAGGCAAGGGGCAGAATCAAGGTGCCAGGGTGAGTGTCCTGACTGCTGGCTTGGTTCTGCTTTGCTGGGAAGCTGAATCATCTTCCAGGGGTTTCTAGGCTTCCCCAAGCCCCATAGCTCTTTGCTGCCCTCTCCTGGCTTCCTCAGTTATGATGGCGTGTAAAGCTGCTGCTCTATTAGTAATACCTTGTGTGCTGATGACTCAGAGGTATATATACACCTGTGTGCTCTCTTCTTGCTTTTTCATACTCTATGCATCCCAAGAACCTGGAGAAAGGATGAAAATTATACAGGTGTCCAGGACTTCGTTTAGAGGGTCGCTTTGAGCCGCCTGCTACTCGATGGCACTTAACATCACTACCACCACCAACAGCATAGAGAAAGAAAGAACAAGCAGTCAGCCTAGCGGACAGAAAGCCATGCTCCCAAGCCAGAGGTGGGTGGCTCTACTCGGCGGCCCTCAGGCCTGCCTTTAATTGTTTTTGGTGAAACATTTTTCTAGGTCGTGTAACCCTGGTATGTCCACTTGCTGTACAGAGGTAACTCGTGGTTGCTGTGAAGCTGAATACTGTTACCCGTGGTGGACAGTGTTTGGTGGAGCTCCCCGATTAAAACAAGCTTGGAAGCAGGAGTGGCATCCACTTCCACAATAGCTTGCCTCTGGGAACCCTATGAACCTGGAGAAAGGACAAAAGTTATGCAGGAGGCGTCCAGGACTTTCGTTCATTCATAGGGTCACTAAGAGTTGCCTGTGACTCGATGGCACTTAACAACAATAGCAACATGCATCCCAAGTGCTGGATATGCCATGCCATTGTTAGCTACCACTGAATTGTACTCCAGCACATGGCAGCCCAGTGCACGAGGGAACTAAATACCCCAGTTCTGTATCATTCCCAAGGGCGATGGTAGCTTTAACTAGACCGTGGTGATGAGAGAATTACATGGTCTGAGTTGTGGAAGGAGATCTCCAGGATTTCCCCCTAGTCAGCCACAGTCTCGACCCTCCAGTGAATCCTGCGCTCAGTGGCGGAGGGACACTGTGTGACAAGGCGCCTCTGACTGATGAGTGCCTGAGGTGCCCTGGCCGGGAATGAAAGCAGATCTCACAGAAGGGGCTGGCAGGACTTCTCCGACTGGAGAGGCACTTTTCTGAGTATATTGTAGAGATTGGTAACCACTCTTACTGATAGAAGTTTACCAGCTGCAGTTTTGGTGGGAATGTTACCAAAACCCCAACCCCATTACCGTCTCGATTGTTCTGACTCAGAGGGACCCTGCAGAACGGAGTAGATCCGCCCCATAGTGTTCCCACCACATCGCTCTCCTGCATCACAAAGGGAGGGTTCAAAGGACAGCCTTTCAGTTAATGGTCAAGTGCTTAACCACTGTGCCACCAGGATCTCTACTTGACAGGAATGCGCCCCCCCCCATTGTTGTTGAGCCAGAATTGACTCACAGTTGACCCTCCATTGGTTTTCCAAAGGCTGTAAATCTCACAGGAGGGGATTGCCCATCGTTCCCCCAAAGAGCAGCTGGTGGATTCAAACTCTCAGAGGCAGGGCCTTGGGGTTAGCAGGGCAACCCGAGCTCTTGGGGGTGAATGTGCCCTTCAGATGTGCCCTCACTTTGAATCGGAGCCAACCTGTGCTCTCAACAAAGCCGCCGTCACAATCACCCACACTTGCTGCATGTGTAGCTTTTGAATAATTGAAAAGACTTTAAGAGGCTGTGGGTTTTTTTTTATTCACTAAATGCTAAGAATTGTATGCACCTGTTTCAACTTACATATTTTTCACCTTCCAATTTTTAATGTGATTTGAATGAAAGCTTACAGAACAAATTAACTTGCCATATGACAATTCACACGCATTTTGTTCATGACATTTCTTGAAATTCTCACGACGGAACAATACCCCTCCTGCTGTCTCCTGGTGCTTGATCTTTCCATCAGTCCTCTCTCCTACACTTTCCAGCCTTCTACCCTTCCTCCCTGCGCCAGTGCTGCCCTTTTGGGCTTTGAAGATTGATTATTCTAAGGATCACATACCTTCCTGGTGTTATTATTCACTTTATAGACACCAAAAAGAACAAACAAATCTGTCTTGGAGGAAGTGACACCTGGGTGTGCCTTACAGGCAAAGATGGTAAAGCTTTGTCTCACATGCGTTGAGCTTGTTGCCAGAAGGGGCAAGTCCTTGGAAGACGACATCACGTTGGGAAAGGCAGAGGGTCAGAGAACGAGAGGAAGATGCTCTACAGGATGGAATGGCCCCGTGACCCCACAGCGGGTTTGAGCGTATCAGAGACGGCGAGAATGGTGCAGGACAGGGCAGAGTTCAGACCTGCTGTCTATAGGGTCGCTAGAAATTGTAGTTGATTTGATGGCACCTCCTGATAACCTTAACAAAGTAAACCTGAAGCCTTCAGTAGGGATTGCATCTCAATCACAAGAAAACAAAAATTCTCACCACTGGACTGAGAGGCAACATCGTGATAGATGGAGAATAGATTTAGACTGTTAACAATTTCATCTTACCTGGATCCATAATCAGTACCCTTAGTCCCAGCAGTCAGGAAGTCAGGAGTCGTACTGCACTGGGAAAGTCTGTAATCAGGGACCTCTCAAAATTACTGAGGAGCAATGATGTCAGTTTGAGGACTAAGGTGCACCTAATTCAGGCTATGGTCTTTTTAGTCACTTGCTATGTATCTGAGAGTTGGACAATGAATAAGGAAGACAGAAGAAGAATTGTGTGGTGTTGGAGAAGAGTACGGAATATCCCATAGACTGTTGAAAGAATGAACAAATAATATATTTTAGAGAAATTGCAGCCAGAGTACTTCTTGCCTCAGATATTTTGAGTATGTTGCTAAGAGAGGTGATTCCTTGGAGAGGGATAGCATGCTTGGAAAGGTGAAAGGATATTGAAGGACAGGAAGACTCTCAGCCAGGTGGATTGACACAGTGACTACAGCAGCGATGGACCTGAGTGTGTCAGAGACTGTGAGGACGGCACCGGACAGGTTCAGATCTGTTGTTCAGAGTCTCTATGAGTCATACTCGCCTCGGTGGTACCTACCAAAAACAACCGCAGTAACAACATTGCTTGGTTGAAAATTACGTTCAAAGAGATGAATCCAATTCTAGGACTGAAGCATGGTAAAGGCCATAATCTGGAAGGTTCCATCAATTTATCAAAACTGATAAGGCTTTTTTTTTTAAAAAAAAGAATTTTGAATTTGTTCCATGTTTTTCTTCCAGTGTGTACAGGACCTTTGATGGTGATCTCTTTCAGAGAGCTTCCCAGTGATATCTAGGTACCGTCTTTTGAAAAATTTTATCTTATACTGATTTACTTACAAATTTGTGGACATTGGTTTTCACAGTGGGTCTTCCCCCTTGAGTACCATCTTATTATTATAATTTTTGAAACCTACTGCAGGGTCAGTTATAAGTCAGCTCCACCTTGAGGGCACACACAACCTAACAACATCTCCTTCTGCTGGTTTTGGGATCATGGAAGCTACGGTTCAGGCAATCTATTCATCTGCTGGACTGATTTTTTTTCTATGTGTCTTTGATTTTCTTCCCTTTTCTTTGCTTTAGACAGGGAGAGATCAATGGTTGCATTTGGGATGACTGCTCACAAACTCTTTATGGTCCCAGGCACCTTTCTTCAAAGCAGGTTGTAGACCTTTGTGGACTGTGTTGTTTCAATTGCTCTTTTGTCTTCCAGACCCAGCAACTCACTCCTTCAGAGCATTTGGTTATGGCTAAGAACTTTTCATTACTTTGCCACTTATATGTTCTAATATTTCACGGATGTCCTTGTACTATGTATAATATGTATGTGGACATACCTTCTGTGAACTCTCCACACATTGATGATATAATCAGGCACCTTCTCACATCTATTCCTTTTATTTATATTTCATCCTCACTTGTATATTATTATTACTGTGATTGCAGGACTGTGCATAATTGTATTAACTTTTACTACCTTATTTGTGTGTGTGTGTGTGTGCGTGCCCATTTATTGAAAATATTACAGCAAAGCAGATAGACTCAAACAGCTCCATGTGATGTTTTGAAAAATCAGCCCCACTCTGGGCTGAGTGACCTGCAGTTTGGACAGACTGCCAAAGTCCAAGAGCTTCAGCATTTTGGTAATATCAGGATCTCCTTCAGTGATCTCCTGATCCAGGCCTGAAACCTCTGGTACGTAATGATCTCTCCTTTCTCTCTCCTCCTCCTGCAGGCTAATGGAGACGCCTCTCCCAGACTCTCTCTGAATCTGCTTCATCATGCGGGACACAGTCTGCTATCTTGTTCCAGAGCTTCTTGCTGGGATAATGTCGATCTCCTCGCACACATGCTTGTTGGTGTAGAAGTCATGACCCAGGCGTGAGTAGTATTTCTCAATGAATGACCTGGGCCACCTTCACTGTTTTGGTGGGAACGCGGCCCATGTTGGTGGGTCTTTGGTGAAAGAACTTGCTACCTCTAACCCTTGTTCTTCTCCCAGGGCCTGTCTTTGCCTTGATCATTTTGTGCTGAGCTTCTGTGTTGTCTTTCCCATGATCCTAGTTAAAATGTGTCTCCCTTCTGGTTTGTGATTTGCCTGGTGTCCTGCACCCCAGGAGAGGGTCCGGTCCATTCCTGGGAGGCACCTGTGCCAGTGCATGGGATACCAGGCCATAGCAGGTGAGCAGCCGAGACCTCGTCCAGTCCTTGTTCTTTCTAGATTTTGTGAGTCATAGAACAGCAGAGAGGCAGCATGACCTAGTGCCAAGGGCATTGACTTGTGAGCCAAAGCAACTTGGCATTAGTCTCGGGATGATATTTATGGGTGACTGACCTTGCCAGTTCCTTGCTCTGAGCTTCCGTCTTCTCTTTTGTGTTGCGGCTGTCAGCTGCCATCTGGTTGACCGCAACTTATGGCAACCCCAAGCACAGCAGTACAACACATCGCCTGTTCCTGCCTTAGAATCACTGTATGCTTGACCCCATTGTTTACGGCCACTATGTATTTGAAGTGCCTTCCTAGTTAAAGGACTTATCTTCCAGCACAATATCAGACACTATTCTGATCCAAATTTTATTCAATAGTTAATTTTCAGAAGCAGTTCTCCATGACATTTCTCCTAGTCTTAGTTCTTGCCTTCGTTTGGAAGCTCTTCTGGAACCTGTCCACTACGGATGACCCAGGCAGTATATAAAACATCCGCGGCACAGTTTGCAGCATCATAGCAGCGTGCAAGGTAGCCCAGTATGGCGACCTGACAGATGGATGGTGGTCCTTCTCTGTAGAGTGCGTAGAATAGTCCATGCCATGTGTTGTATTGTTAGGTGCTGTCGAGTGGAACATGACTCATAGCGACCCTATGAACAACAGACCTGAACCCGGGTCTATCCTGTGCCATCCTAACACTTTCTAATACACTGGAGCCTGTTGCTGCATTCGTTGTGTCAGCCCATCACGTTGATGGTCTTCCTTTCTTTCCCTGACCCTCCACCTTTCCAAGCATGATGTTCTTCTCTAAGATCATGCATGCCTCTCCTAGCGGCATGCCCAAAGGATGAGATGAGACTCTGCCATCCGTGCCTCCAAGGAGCACTCTGGCTGCACTGTTTCCAAGACATGTCTCTTTGTTCTCTTGGCAGTCTATGGGATATTCAGTACTTTTCTCCAACATCACAGCTCAAAGGCATGCAATCGACTGCCATCCTTATTCATTGTCCAGCTCTCAGATGCGTAACAAGTGACTGAAAAGACCATGGCCTGAATTAGGTGCACCTTAGTTTTCAAACTGACATTGTTGCTGTTGATTGCTGTCAAGTTGAACATGACTCATAGCGCCCCTATGAACAAAAGACCTAAAGCCTTTCAACTATTGTAGTTTCTCAAAGTTCAGAGAGGTTCCTCACAGCAGACATTTCCAATGTGCTGTCCCCTAGTCCTCTGACTGCTATTCCCAAGGGAGTTGGATGTGTCTCCAAGCGAGATGAAATCTTTGACAACGTCAATCTTTTCTTCATCTACAAGATGCATGTTATCCGTTAGAGCTTTTGTACATGTACATGTACAGCATGCTCATAGGGTGTTGGTATGAGAACTGCAAGAAACCACAGACACCAGCTGATCCAATAACTTCTTGGCTTTTGGGTCAGCAGCTCTTTAATGCTACTTGCCCAGTAATGTTACGTAAACATCCCCTCACTTTGAAACTACTGAAAGTTTGTTGGTGGGTTGGAAATCCGAGTCTCAGAAATGGGAGGCCACAGATGAGAGGCAGAACCAGGACAGAACCCAGTTGTCTTTTTTAAAAATTTTTTTAAATTACTATTTAAAATTTACTATTAATGAAAGTTTAGAGAGACTTTGGATTTCTATTCATTCATTGTTGCACTTTTCTCCCTGCCCAACCTCCTTCCCAGTTCACTCTTCTCTTTGAAAAGTAAAAGAAAATTTCTTTCATTGTTATACAATCTCTCCCCGCAAGCCCACTCTACTATGCAGTCTTCATTCTGGACTCCTGTCATGACAATAATACCTAATCATACCTTTTAAACAGTTCTCTCCCTCATCTGTTTCAATGCAGTATACACAATTTATCCCATCTTTCTCAGTCTTCCCCCAACCCTGAGGTTAGTCCCGTTTTATGGAAATCTGAGACGCATAAATGGGAGGCCACAGATGAGAAGCAGAGAACCAGGACAGAACCCAGTTGTCTTGACATCCAGGCTACTAAATGCCAATGCAAATGTACAACAAAACTAATCAGGGAGCAAATCATAAGAAAGAAAGGGAAATGGGAACTCTGCAGCATAGAATATATTTTTAAACACCTTGTTCTTCTTCAGCTACTCAGAGATGGGAGAGGAAAGGAGACAGGGGACTCTTCCATCCACCATCTGAGAAGTAATGTTCAAACAAGCTCAAAGTCGGATGAGATGGAGTTGGAAGGACAAAGGTCTCAGATAGCATGATTAAAAAAAGAGCATTGGATTTTCAGGTACCAGCGTTGGATCTGGGTTCTTG
The DNA here is from genome assembly GCF_000299155.1 of Elephantulus edwardii. Taxonomy (NCBI): domain Eukaryota; kingdom Metazoa; phylum Chordata; class Mammalia; order Macroscelidea; family Macroscelididae; genus Elephantulus; species Elephantulus edwardii. The sequence continues at coordinate 1,552,551 of NW_006400034.1, forward strand.
GACTACAATCAGTACCCTTTGTGTCCTAGAATAAATCTCTCTGCTTCTCTAGGAACACTAGGAACTGACAATGTCTTCTCTGGACACTAGGAACTTTGGTCAAAAGAACTAGAAAGGAACATGAATTGTAGATCCAGAAACACCCACTCCGAAGTCCCGGCTGAGTTTCCAAAAGACTCTGCCTATCCTCTTCATCTTTCACTAAGTCGTTCCCTGAAGATGTTACTGTGTTTTGATAATCTTGTAACTTGATGTCCTCCCAGCTATGAAGATTTGAGGGCTTAGAATTCACGATACCTGTCTGGTTTCAATAAAATAAAATTATATAAAGAAAAAAAGGGAAGACCAAAATTTCTAGTTGGAAAGAGACTACAGGAACCACTGATACTATTGTCCTGAGAAAAATGTCTAGGTTTTGATAATCTTACAAGCTGATGTCCTCCCAGCTATGAAGATTGGAGGACTTAGAATTCATGATATCCATCTGCTTTTAATAAAATAAAATTATATAAAGAATAAAAATAAAGGAAGAGCAAAATTCCTAGTAGGAAATAGACTACAGAAACCACTGATACTATTGTCCCGAGAAAGATTTCTAACTTGAATTCGAAGACATTTCCTCTAGAAGGCCACCTTCCAGCCAAATAGTAGACAGGATGACAAAAACAAACAAAGAAAAATGTGAAGAATGTGTTCTCAGAACAATCAATTATATGAGAATAACAGGACATCATTTGCCCCAAACCAAAGAGGACAGAGGGAGGAGCAGGGAAATGGCAAGAGTAGAATCCAGGGAGAAGACAGGGAGAGAGTGTGACACACTGAGGGTTTGTGGTCAATGTCACAGAACAAATTGTGTATGAACTAGGAATGGGGAAAATAAATTTTCTCAACAAAATTTCATCTAAAGCACAATACAGTGTTAAAAAGAAAATAGAAAACCATTATCAGCAACACTACAGAAATGAAAAGATGGTTCATTGAAGGTAGAATTGAGTGGTGTCTTAGGTACTGATCAAACCTAGCACAAAAAATAACACTAAGTAATTTGTGTGGCAAATGTAGGAACACTGAGTGATGGCAGCACACACAGATTCATAAGATCAACCTGTCCATGTGTGATGTTAAGGATTTATTGTTCAGTTTGGCTTTCCTAGCTGCTGAGTTTAACTTTGCCATGTGGATAGGTAGGAATATGTGAGGATGGTGTGTTAGCTATCCACAAGGGGATTGACTAGCCTCACCATTTAATTGAGTGGATTAAGCAGCAGAATTGGAGAATCTCACCACCAGAAAAGCATCAGAAAGAGAATTCAGTGTGCCCTTCTGGGCCAGAGATTCTTGTACAAGCTCGATCTACAGCAGCAGCAACACAGAACCAGAGACCGACATGAGGCAGAACTAACCTTGGGTCTGCTGCCCCAGGGAACCAGAGGGCAGAGCCTTTCCTCCAGGCTTTTTAAGGACTGAGGGTCACTGCCATAGCTGGCAAGATTAAGGGCTTTGTAACACATGCATAAAGCCATGAGTCTGAACGCTGAAGTGTCTGTGAGCACATTGTGGAAGCTGTCCTTACGGAGTGATTTTTATCTGCTACCAACCTGAATTAGAGCCTTTTGACTTCCCTAATAGGAATTAAGTGAAATTTTAGATTCTGGTTAAGAATGTTGTTAGGTGCCTTTAAGTAGACCGTGACGATAACAACTCTATGAACAAGAGAACTGAACCTTGCCGTATCTTGCACAAGGCCCACAATCTCTGTTTTGTTCAAGCCAGCCGTGGGAGTCACTATGTCAGTCCATGTTTTTAAGCGTCGTCTTCTCTTTCTCTGACCCTCTATCTTTCCTAGTACGATGACTCTTTCCAAAGATTTGTTCCTCCTGATAATACGCCCCAAGAGATCCATATTTGTTCCTATTTCCCCAAAAGATGATCCAACAGACTGTGGAAATGATAAAATAATATCATTAATATCACATGCAAGTAAAATCTTGCTGTTTATTAGAAAAGTTTATTTAAAAAACCTGCTGGAAAAGTTCATCACCTGGGAACTATCAGACATTCAGGCTGGATTCCGAATAGACTGTGGCACAAGGGATATCCTTGGTGATGGTTTATGGATCTTGCCCCAAAGCAGAAAATACAAGAAAGATGTTTACTTGTGTTTTATTGACCATGGAAAGACATTTGACTGTGTGCATCATAAAAAATTATGACTAACATTTAGGAGATAGGAATCTGATTAATAGTTATATAAAATAAAAATATATTTAAAAAAATTTTTTAACATTTTATTATTTTGTGCGTGTGTGTACCTTCAAATCAGATCTGACTGGTAGGAGATTGTCCCTCCTTCTCCAGCAGAGCATCTGGTGGATTTGAACCACTCTCCTTTGAGATTGCAGTGCAGCTTCTTGCCACTAGGCCACCAGAGCTCCCTAAAATATCTTTATGTCCATTTAGTAATAGCCAATTCTGTGAATTAACTTACTTCAATCCAAGCTAACATACACTACTAATCAGATTTAAAAGAAAAGAAAACTTCATACTTGCATGTAACATAACAATACACTGCTGGAGTTTTTCCCATAATAGTGGCACTAATTCCAGTAGTTGAAAGCAGGAGTGACATCCACTTCCTATATAACATGCCTCTGGAAACTCTATGAACTCTGAGAAATGACAATAGTTATAGAAATTCTTCAGGTATTTTGTTCATAGGGTTTTGTGAATTGTGCTTGACTTGATGGCAATCAACAACAACAGCAGCAACAACAACAACAACAACAACAACAGTATGGTTCTGTGTGGTCTCTGAGCTATCCATAACAGATTTTAGACCCAGTAGAGAAGATTTGTGTTGGGATGAGTAGAAAGGGGTGCAGAAGTGTGAGGGACATGTCTGACCTCATCAGAATTGATTTGTGTTGTTGATGGGGACAATCTCACTTTGCGAAGTTGGTAAAGGTCAGATATGGCCATCCCCACACAGACTTTGGTTTTTTTTTAACCTGTTAATTGGTTTAAGGCAAAACCTAACACTTTTATTAATTAGCATCTCACTTTTTTCTCCCTGCCCCTGTTACCCTGTTGTTGTCAGGTGTCATCAAGTCAAGTATGACCCACAGTGACCCTATGAACAACAAATCTGAAACCTGTCCTATCCTGTGTCAACCTCACACTTTGTAACACAATTCCATCGCAGCAGTCACTGTGTCACTCTGTCTGGTTGAAGGTCTTTTTCTCATTTGCTGACCCTCCATCTTTCCAAGCATGATGTCCCTCTCCAGGGACATTTTTCTAGCAACATGCCCAAAGTATGTTCAGTGAAGCTTTACCATCTTTTGCCTCCAAGGAACACTCTGGCTATACTTTCTCTAAGTCATATAAGTTTGTTCTTTTGGCAGGCCATGGTATATTCAGTACTCTTCTCTAACACTGCACCTTAACGGCATCAATTCTTCTGTCATTCTATTCATTGTCCAAATTTCAGACGCATAGCAAGTGATTGAAAAGACCATGGACTGAATCAGATGCACCTTAATCTTTAAGCTAACATCACTGCTTTCCAGTATTTTGGAGAAATCCCTGAGAGCTAACTTGCCCACTGCCATAGATCTGACTGCAGGTACCAACAATATTGATTGTTGACTCAAGCAAGACGAATTGACAACTTCAGTCCTTTCTCCATCTATCATGATGTTGCCTATTGGCCCTGTGGTGAGAATGTTTGTTTTCTTGATGTTGATACAATCTTAGAGGAAAATAAAAATTCATACAACAAAACCTAGAGTTCCCCCTCTTCATTGAAAGTGCAGATATTGTGCTTCTTTCCAGGTGCAGGTAAACACAGATGTGGGAGAAAGCTGTCAAGGAACATTTTCTGGTGATGTGGAGGAACCTTCTCCTTCCCAGTCTCTTTCCCTTCGTCGTCTCTGTCTTGTTAGGTGCTGCATTATTCTCAGAGGTTCAATTTAACACAAGAGCTCAAAAAGGTTCAGCATCAAAGATGTTTGACTTCAATAGGTACTGGGAATGTATAACATTAAAAATATCTATGTCTTCCCAGTCAGAGCAGGTAGATGGCCATTTTGACCTGATTAAGGTGGCTATTTTAACCTGTTTAAAAACAGCTATTGGTAAATCAAAGTGCTATTATCTGCGTGGTCTGGTAGTCTAATGAATTAAGAGTGGTGCTGTCAATACAAAACTAAGTGGTTCAAATCTACCAGCTGCTCTTTGGATGAAAGATGGAAAATCTCCTCTGGTTACAGCCTCAGAAAACCCAAAGGAGGATCAGCTATGAGTCAATTCCAGTCCAGCAACAAAGAGAGATTATCTGAACTTGGGGGCTCTTAAAAGTGAGACATGAGAGCCCCTTATGGACCAAGACTCTCCAGCACTTCACACATCCCATGCACCCAGGAATAATTGAACTTATTTAAGGTACTTGGTGGTTAAAAGCCTCAAATCCTTGACTCTTGACAACTTTGAGACTGTTCATTCAATAAAACCTTCCAAAAATTCTCCCAAAATGAATAAAAAAGAAAAACAAAACTTCTCCATAAAGGTAAAAGCAGTTAATGACCAAAAGGAAAAGTAAATTATGTAGAATTGCCAATTAGTGCTTCCCCTGAGATAGTTAGTGTTTCTTCCTCTAGTTTCTATTTCAGTCATTGCAGACTTCTTTCAAGAATAATAGCTGGTGTCAAGTTTTTAAGATAACAGAAAACAACTCAGTTCACCAATCTTTTCCTGAACCCCTAAATATTTAAGATCATTAGGTGGACTTACAGTTTAAGTGTGTTTTCATCTAAATTGTCATTCCATTCTTAGAATTGTCTCCAACTCATCCAGGCAGAGACAAACTCCTTCTCTTCTGAGAAACTCCATATACCTCTATAGTAAGAATAAGAATAAAAGTAACAGGCATAGTATATCTGACCATCATTCTCAGTGATTTCACACTGAATGCTTTGGTCTCACCTTGAGCAAGACTTTTTCCATTCTGATGACTGTCACGCTCCAATGTTTGAATTTACCATCCTGGCAGGAGGAACCAAACATATGGTGGCTGAAAAACAAGGGAATAGAATAGACTTTCAGAGAAGTTAACTCTAAACATCGTTATTCTAAAGGCAAAGAGTTGAACCTGGTTATTTGGGTCTTCACTTGGCACTGTCCCAGATGCCTTACATCTCTCTCATACTTAACCTTCTTTTCACTAGTTTCTCTTTCTCCATCCCATTGAATCCTTTTATCCAGTCACTCCAAGGAAACTCACTCTGCAAGCAGTGGCTCTGAACAGCGTGGTTTTGTCACAGTAGACATTTAGGCATGTTTTGAGACTCTTCTGTTTGTAAAAGGAGCAGTGGTAAATATGAGGATGGCTGAGTGTGACTTCTACTAATATTACAAAGGAGAACTGTCCCCGTTGATAGCATCCAGTATATAAAATCCATCTCAAGGGAAAACGTAGTCCCTCATGCTGCTGCACCAACTTTTACTAATTACAGGGTCTGATAGTCATTGAAAAAGTTGTGGAGTTTATTAAGGAAATGATTTTGGGGTAGGTAAAGGATATTACACAAAGTTCAGCTTTAGTCCAGAAACACAAATACACCTCTGTTTCCCCCGATAGTCAGTCTAGCAAGCTTTGACTCATAGCAATTCCAAGTCTGCTCTTCTGTCTCCATCACGCTATGCCTCACTACAGACTCTCCTCAGTCTCTTTAGCTTTGTAATGCTGACCTCACAGCTGTTGAGGATGTTGAAGATGCTGATCGGCTGTTAACTGTGTTTGCAGTAGAGGCAGCTGAAGACTGTGCCCCTCACAGCGTCAGGATAGCTAAGGCAATGGATAGAAAAACCATTTTGCAAAGTTCTGACACCACACTGGTACTTAACAATTGGAAGGAGGCATACTGCAGGCATCACATGGGTAGAGGCCAGGGTAAATTTATAACACACAGGACAGCCCTCCACAACAAAGACTGTCTAACTTCAATGGGAGGACTACAAAAGTTTAGAAAGTTGGCTAATTTTGCAGTCTTTGCTTCAAATGCATTTCTTGTGATTTGGACTAGGGAGAGCGGCTTCAGATATAAATAAAGATGAACCCAGAATGAAAGATAACTATCCCAATATTTTTTCTTTTTATTTTTTAAATTTTTTTATACTTGTTTACTTACAAAGTTCACATACGTTGTCATAATATTCTGTCTTAATAGGTCTTATTTCTATCTGAATTTTTTCCTGTGGAACTTTCTGAATGTTAATGAAGTTGTGTCTATGTTAAATTAACAATTCATGTATCTATATTTCAATCCACACAAAAGATATTATCCCAAAGAAGGATTTACTTGATATTTCCCAAAGAATTATTCTTAGAGTAGTTCCTTTCATAAAAAGAATAAAAACAGAATATCAAACTCCTATAAAAACTTTCCTCTTATTATAAACAAGGATGATGGACCCCAGCACGTTTTTATATCTTTCTCATCCCTTAGGAACCTGGAAACCAACATGATGTTGTGTTCACATTTACCAAAGTCAGATGTCTG
>NW_006400034.1:1560289-1560808 GCF_000299155.1 Elephantulus edwardii
CCACATCCACGCCAGCATTTGTTGCTTGCTGTTCTGTTATATTTTGCTATTCTGACTGGGGTGAGATGACATCTCATAGTTGTTTTGATGTAATGTGTTTTTATACTTGATAGTGAAAGGCTCTACCCGTGTACTACTTTTGCATATTGCTGTCATGACCTTGCACATCACCTGTAGCACCTTACTGACATCATCCTCCATAAAGAACCGGTTCTCAAATGTGTACCTTACGCCTTTCCTGTTAAATATGGGAAACATGGCAGCAAAGAGACTCAGGTGAGAACGTGATGGTGAAGAGGCTCCATAAAGTTATCTGCTCAGTGTTGGTCATTTGAAAAGGAGACTTTCTTCAGATTTACCTTCTCACAATATAGTCCTAAACTCATAGTTTTCCTCTGCTATATGCTATGTTATTGTTGTGTACCACTGGGTCAGAACCAACCCATTGCTGATCCTCCGGAGGGTTTTCAGAGGCAGTAAATCACTCGGGATATTACCCATTCTCCCATGGAGCATTCG